>NC_068278.1:11806702-11896702 GCF_025860055.1 Xyrauchen texanus | reverse complement strand
GTTGATATCGCAGCTCTTCATGTCCCGTTTACAGACATCTTTGAAGTGCAGGACTGGGCGACCAGTGGCTCGTGTGCCTGACGTCAGCTCTCCATACAAGACATCCTTGGGTATTCTGCCATCCTGTATGCGACACACGTGTCCCTGGCCCCAGTCAGACCAACTCTAGCAATGTGGAGACCATTGATTATAACAATAAGTCAAGAGAGGTGTCTTATTTTGCCAGAGAAGGCAAATATGGTCATATTGCTGCAAAAGAATTGCTGAAATTTGAAGCTGGTTTGTCGCATACTAAGAATACCGTTTATTTGCTGTTATTAGTACTGTAACTGGTGCTAAATTATTGTAGATGGATTAGGTGAATTAGTTGTAAATTTGTTGTGTTTTGTATTTGCTTATATTTAAGTAAACTTTTAATATATTGTTTAGTTTAAAGATGTTTTTTTTTTTCAATTAAAAAGCCATTCTTTAATTTCATCCACTGTCATTTTAAGGCTCTTTTTTTTAAAAGTATCAATTCAGGCACCGTTTAGGCACCGGTACCATTTTAAAAGTATCGATTTGGCACCGGTATAATAAAAAACCCAAACAATACCCAACCCTTGCTGGGACGGGAGAACCTTTTTGTTACTCCTCCCCAACCCTTGACTGGGGCAGGTCGGAACAATTGGGGGCTTGCCCGTCTCTTTTGTTTTTATTTTTTATGACGGTGGATGACATTAAAGAATGGCTTTTTAATTGAAAAAAAAAAATAAATCTTCACGACTACCATTGCACAGCCGCTCAAATCTTGACCTGGTACGTTGGAAAGTATTTTTGTCTCTCTTTCTGTTTGGCTATTTTTGATTTTGTGTGAGGGAGGAAAGCTCTGTTGTAGCAAGGAAAATTTGGAATTTGATTTGATATTGTTTACCCTTTCTTCTACCCATGGATATTTTCAACTGTTGCAGAAAGAATGATCAGCTTTTTATAGTGGACTTGTTTAATATAAACATTTCAAAAGAGTCCACCAAGCAAGCTATAATAGAGGACTTGTTTGAAAAGCTTGTTCAGGCTGGTATTTTGCCGGGGCAATCTAAGGGCAGTGTTGAGGAACAACCTGAGGCTGCAGTAGAAACTGAAGCCAAAAAGTTCTTCCCAACACTGATTCCGTAGACCCTTATGACCCTATGAGCAATATGTGCAATAGACCTGTTAATGTGGCTTGTTCTAGTCCTCCCTCTGTTTCTTTCCCCTACAACTGCACCTGTTGAAATTTTACTTTTCGTTTTTAAAGCTCTACAAGGTCAAGCCCCTTTGTATATTTCTGAGCTTTTGACTACTTACTCTGCCGTCAGACCACTCAGGTCTACAACCCAACAGCTACTTGCTATCCCCAAGACACGTCTTAAAACTAGAGGGGACAGAGCTTTTTCTGTAATAGCTCCTAAACTCTGGAACTCCCTCCCACTTCATATTAAGTCCTGTAATACAATTGGTAGTTTCAAGACAAATCTGAAAACACACTTTTATTCTCTTGCCTTTAATTCTTTTTGATTTTTTTTTTTTTGATTTTTTTTTTTTTAATGTATTTAAGGAGTCCTGTACTCATTTTTATGAATTTGTCAAGGCATATTGTTTTTGCCTTTCCTGTTTTAACCTGTGAAGCACTTTGGGTCAACTGTAGTTCGGTTAAATGTGCTATACAAATAAAATGACTTGACTTGACTTGACTTGTTGCCACCTTTACTGAACTTTATTGCTTCAGTTCAGCCTCAGGAAAGCGCAGGAAATTAGTTCTGCCTTACCAATAGAACACTCTTGGCTACGTTGTTGTGAAAGCCTCTGTCCTTGTGACTTGGTGCCTGAGGCATATTGCAAAAAATTTTGGTCCCACACAAAAACAGCCAAACAGATTTCTGTTGAGTTTGCGAGGGAGGGGAAAAAAAGCCCTTTTTAGAAATGGTGTCATTCTAGCAAGATTGCAACTTTTGAACAGCTTCAGGAGTTGCTCTTGCTAGAAGACTTTAAATGTTGCATGCTGGAAAATGTTCTCGTCCACTTAAATGAGCAGAAGTTAGGGCTCCCTTTCTGATGCAGCAGTTTTGGCTGATGAATGTTGCTGATGCACCGAAACGTTTTTCCCTCTGTACATCAGGTTAATATTTTGTCTTCATCAGATGACGGTTCACATAGACAAATGCTCACGTTTCCATAAAAGTGAGGCTCAGTCAAATTCTGGTCGTAAGTCTGCCTCAACATGAATGGCAAGTTTGTTTTTACTGCACTGACCCTGGTCACTGATTTTGGACTGCAAAGCTTAGAAGCAGAAATATTTGTCTTCAGAGATTAAAAGTGTTTCTCTCGTTGAGTCGATTACTAAAATAAACTGTACTAAATTTCCGATTTATCAACCTTTCCTATTGCCTGGTTCAGGGTCTCTCTCTCAAGAGTCCAGACCGGTCTTGATTCTGAGCGACACTGGAACTGCTCATTTGGTCATTTTGGAGGATATCTTGCCTTCTTGCGTCTTATACTGGCTCGGATGCATTGATACGCAGCATTGAAATGGGCTGTGTCAATGTTCCTCTTCACACAGTGCATTTAAAGTCTTGGCCCAGTTAAGCTGGACGTGTGCTTGCAGTTATCTGTGGATGGGGTTGGTCTCATCTTGTGGAATGACCTTGCAGGTGGAAAAAGTGTTTTCCTGTCCAGTTGTTGCATATGAGCCTGATGCCTGTGATCAGCCTCACATTTCTGGTCAGTTTCCCTCTGTGTTCCCTGCCTGCGTAGGGATGCACACACACATTCACTGAAGTTCAGAGATAGATTTCGCCGGTTTCACAGTCTAGTCCCATGGAGTGTAAACTGTCTGAACCTGATTTTAGTTACAAACCGGTAGAAACATCTGAACATACATTGGCTCCCCTGGTTGCAAATGAAAGTGTTTTGTTAATATGATGAAACATGTTACAAGACATGACTAGAACTTTCCCTCCTAAACCTGTACTCATTTGTAAAGGCGTTAAAGGGAAAGGAGGAGGTGAGAACCAGCTTGACATTATAAATAATAGTTTAAAAAGACAAACATGCACACCGGTGTCAGACAGCTGTCCATAAAGTTCTCTCTCTCTCGCACTGCCATCCCCGGTTCACCCTTATCCCTCTCGGAGGCTTGATTAGCCTGATTAGGGGCCAGGTGTGCAGCATCACGACCCGGCCTCGCCCTCTGCCCTGCCACATTCCTCCCTCATTCTCTCAGGGCAGGGAGCCCCCAGAATGATGTACATCCCCCCCCTCACTTTCCTTGGGGGGGGTGGGGGGGGGCTTACGCCCTGTCTGCCGGCAGGTCAGTCCTGCCTTCCTAAATCTGGGTGGGGACAGGGGGAGGGAATAAAAACAAATGTGGCACCTTCACACCGTAATGGCGATCATGACAAATGTTTAAAAAACATTTTAAAAAAGAGAGGGAAAGGCCAACACGGAGTGGCAGTGGGAGAAAGTGAGGAGAGCAAGAGAGAGGAAAAAAACACTTTGTCGCCGGTTCTCCGATTCGCCATAGCTTAGTCCTCGGCCATTCCTCAACTCTCCAATGGACGACAGCCACGCCTCCCCAGGCGGATCGGAGGCATTCCTCTGGCCCCTGGCGGACGGAACACCCCGCCACGTTTTGGGTGGATGGTAGGGGTCTCCCCCGCCCCTGGCAGCGGTAACCGCTCCAGGCGGTTGGTAGCCCCTCCTCCCCTCACGGTCGGTGGCCGTTCCTCCACTTCCAGGTGGCCGGGCTACTCCATTCTCCAGCGGGGTGGATGGTAGCGCCGAGAACTCCACAACGGGGCATCCTTCCTCCTTCCCGGGTTTCGGGACCAGTGTAAAGGGATTAATGGAAAGGAAGAGGCGAGAACCGGCTTGACAATATAAATCACATTTTAATTATAAACTGAACCAAAAAGACAAACACACACACACAGGTGTCAGACAGCTGTCCATAAATTTCTCTCTCTCTCACACTGCCATCCCTGGTCGTCCCCTATCCCTTTCGGAGGCTTGATTAGCATGATTAGGGGCCGGGTGTGCAGCATCACGACCCGGCCCACCCTCCGCCCTGCCACACCATTGTTTCCAGGGTTGTCACACCAACCATTTACAGTCCTTAGTTGGATGGACTGGTCATAAGTGCTCAAAACTCCTGTATACATTTTCAGAAAATGTTGTTGCAGATGTGCTTAGTGATACTGGATTTGAAGTTGTGTGGTGACTGACAGTTTTAAAAACCCAGGTTTGTAATTTAAGGGTCGGAATGTTACATCCCTGGATGTATTTTGTGTATTTTTACTTGTTTAATTACATCTATGGATTTACTGTATGTTGAATTCCTTTTGCCATTGGAGATTTTGGCTTTGTGTTTTTGTTCCTGTTTCTGCATGTGTCTGTCTCAATTCAAAGTGGCTTTATTGGCATAACTATTAACAACACAATATTGCCAAAGCAGAGGTTGTGTAAAAAACAGAACAGCATGTTAATCTATAATCAAATGTAGTTGAAAAATTTAACATATAATAAATCAGAACTGCTGAAGACCACAGTTTAAATAACTCAAGACCACTGACATGTTTGCTAGATTAATATACACACATATTGAGGGTCACTGTGGTGAACATTTGGATGACGCACTAATCCAATTCACCCATCATCTCTAATGCTGTGGTATAATTAAATGTATTTTGCAGCCAGTGCTGCTGTGTACCTCTCCATATATATATATATATATAATTTTTTTTCTTGTTCTGTCGTTTTGGAAATGTAGTTTAAGCTTTTTATAAATGTACTTGTGATGACAACATCATGGATTTTTGTGGGTTGCATTGTTATAATAGCATGGAATTCAAAAGAAGTATTGTTACGTAGAGAGGAGTGTGGTGAAAACGAGCGGAGCAGGCACTGAAGGGCAAAGTGGCCGTAGGTTGTGTGGGTTGCATTGTGTCTTGCGTCTATATAGTGTAAACTGTCTGTAACAGATAACAGGGATGTGCTTTAGGGCATATGCTATTCGTGAAGTAGACAGTTGAAGGAAAATATAGGAGAAAAAATACAATGCAAAATACATGCATTATTGGGTGTTTTCCTTTGTAATTTCAAAATGTATTTGCAGAATTCTGTGTGCAGGGCTTCTGTTGGATGTGTGTCCCATCTAGTGTAGTTCTGATCACTGAGTGGACACCATACCTCACTTCCATACAGCGCTATGGGCTGTATAACACTATCAAAGATTTTACACCAGATTGGAATTGGTAATTCAACATTTATAGAACTTTTTCTTAATGCCATATAGAGCTCTTCAAACTTTTTCTTAAAGTGCATTCACTGCCTTACTGAAACTCCCTGATGCAGTGATAATCAGCCCAAGGTATGTATACTGCACCATGTGCTATAGAACAGTGCTGCCTAGAGAGAACTGGTATCTGTTCCTGACATCTGGGCTTTTTCTGAAAAGTCTTTTTTAGGTTTACTGCCAGGGCCCAGTTCTGGCAGTGGCTCTCCAGGCTTCCAACTGCACAGGTAATTCATTAATGTAAATGTTGAACAGTGTTGGGCTCACACCACAGCCCTGCCGCACTCCTCTCTTCTGGGTGAAGAACGCTGTCTGTTTGTTCTCTAACTCTCGCTCTGCAGGCTGGACAACATCAGGCTGCAATTATGACTGCTAATCAGTCCTCTGTCAGGATTGCTTGGCATGGAGAGGAGCTTCAGGATAAAATCCCAGCCAAATGGCTCTGCAATGGCTCGTTCCCTTCAGTTTCAGACTTGCTGAACTGCACTTGTTGTTGTTTGTTGAATGGTTGCCATTATTGGACCAAGGTTGATTCCAGCCTTTTAATATTGTTCAATACCTTTTTTTATTTATTTAATTAATATGCAGATGTTTTAGGGAGGTTTGGTACCATTTTGTTTCATCTTTTGTTTCTCTCCTGTTTTTTGGGGGGGTTGGTGAGGGAACCAGGGAAGATTTATTTTTTTTGTCCTTCGTTAGGTAAGTAGGTGACTTCCCTCTAGTAGTTTCTAAACTTTGTTTATTATTTTGGCCTTGCCTCCTGTTGAAGATACTTCCACATTTCAGTTATTTACAAAAAATAAAGTACTTGTTTGTTTTTTAAAGTTGACTGATTCTTGAGTGCTGGGGCAGCAGAAGCGAAACCCAACATGTTTTATTACTCCTCCACAACCCTAGACTGGGGCAGGCTGTAACTCTACACAACAGAAATATTGTTAAGCTAAGCTAAAAGCTACACTTCAGAGAAAGTAGCAAGGTACACTACAAGCTACATGACAAAAGAAGCTTGCTACATTTCAAGCTACTTTTTTTGTTTTTTCAACCAGATGCATGCAGCATACTGTCATAGACAAAGCATGAAGACTTATTCACGTGATTTTTATCAAAGCCATGGTACATTATAGTACAGTATAGTGCAATAGAGTATGGTGCAATATAAAATATATGTGATTATAAATAGAACAACTTGTCAATTCATATTTATTCATGCTACCTAAACAAACCCATATATATATATATATATATATATATATATACACATTTTTTTTTCATATTTATAGAACTACCTTTACTAACTCATTACTACTTGAACATCATTTCCTTTGTACATTCCTATATAAAAAAACTGAGTTCATACACTGCTCATCTTATGCTGTAATTCTGTGTCAAGCTGTTGTATTTCTGTACTAGAAGCTTCTGATCAGAGGTCAAATTCCTTGTATGTTCAAGCACATCTTACCAATGTGATATCAGATTGTATTACCCATGGTACTTTAGGCCTATCATAGTTTTGTACATTTCTGTATTTACATAGTGCTAAAAATGTACTTCAAACCATACCATGCTACTACCATGAACATTTGATATCCATCCATCCATCTTCAACCGCTTATCCAAAGTCGGGTCGCGGGGGCAGCTGCTCCAGCAGGGGGCCCCAAACTTCCCTATCCCGAGCCACATTAACCAGCTCTGACTGGGGGACCCTGAGGTGTTCCCAGGCCAGTGTGGAGATATAATCTCTCCACCTAGTCCTGGGTCTTCCCCGAGGCCTCCTCCCAGCTGGACGTGCCTGAAACACCTCCCTAGGGAGGCGGCCAGGGGGCATCCTTACCAGTTGCCCAAACCACCTCAACTGACTCCTTTCGACGCAAAGGAGCAGCGGCTCTACTCCGAGCTCCTCACGGATGACTTAGCTCCTCACCCTATCTCTAAGGGAGAAGCCCACCACCCTTCTGAGGAAGCCCATTTCGGCCACTTGTACTCGCGACCTAGTTCTTTCGGTCATGACCCAACCTTCATGACCATAGGTGAGGGTAGGAACAAAGATTGACCGGTAGATCGAGAGCTTTGCCTTTCGGCTAAGCTCTCTTTTCATGACAACGGTGCGATAGAGCGAGTGCAATACCGCCCCCCCTGCCCCGATTCTCCTGGAACCTCCCGCTCCATTGTCCCCTCACTCGTGAACAAGACCCTGAGGTACTTGAACTCCTTCACTTGGGACAAAACCTCATTCCCTACCTGGAGTACGCACTCCATCGGTTTCCTGCTGATGTTCTGCTGAACATTTGATATATGATTGCCAAATGCATACAGTATACTATTGTGTTTACAAGGTGCTTTAAGGTAATTCAAAGAATGTATGATTAATATATCCATATACCATTGTATTAACATGGTGTCCCAGGTAATGTTACATGTCCAAAAAACATGGTAATGCCATGGTACTTTGAGTTTTCGAAAAGGCTACTAGTGTTTTAATACTCATTTGGTTGGAAGATTTATTTACATGTAGTAGCCATTTACCATTTACCAACATGTTGAGCTTAAAGATCTTCATCACTGGCAAATGATAGGATGCATTTGCAGCTTAGCTTTCCATTGATAGAGATCCACTGCGACAAGCGTTCTCTTTATTTTCTGTTTTAAAATATTCTGAGCTTGTTGGCAAGTGAGAGTGCACACCAAACGATTCATGAGCGTGAGTCATTCAGATTGAATCTCTAACTGATTCAGACCATGTTTGACCAATTTAGTACAAGGAACTGACTCAAATGAGTGACTCCGACATCTTTAGTTCCAATTCAAAACTGACAATACTAAACACCAGGTACATATGCATGATTTAGAGGTGTAGCTTTTGTCAAAAACATAGCTTAGTTACTGAAAAGCTACTTGATTTAAAAACTAGCGGAGCTACCACCTCACTACTCAGAAGCTACTGCCCATCACTGAATGTAAATAGGAACAAAAGGCATCATCCTTGCACTAAGTGGATATTATTGGCAGGTGCTGTTTACACCTTGTGCAAATAGTCACTCCGAAATAAAGAAAATAAGCTCAAAACAATTTTGCCACAATTAAAAGATCTGCAAATAACTGTGCTTGTATTACCGAGCCACTGAACACTATGTTCGTGAGTGGTGCTTTTACATAACATACTCCGTCAGTCACGTACATCACCATATTTCCTCCTCATTCACTGTTGCACACCCTTCAGCTGTTTCAAAACACTAACAGACATATACATGAATTCATATTTTAAACGCATTACACCTATTAATTACTTAATAATAATAATAATAATAACTTTGAAAGTAAGTAATCTGATTACAATAATTTAAAATGTAATGTGTTATACTACTTTTGAATTTAAAAGTAATTATATTACAGTAACTCATTACTTTTTTATGGATACACCCAACAGTGGTGATATTTTACAAACGTATTAGATAAATGTTTAAATGCACAAAAAAATGTAATTTATATAGATTGTTTGTATATATTTGAAGGGGAGGTCCTAAAGGTGAATAGGCCAAAAAAAGTCCTGTTTTCTATCAGAAGTATGTGGGGGGGGTTATTGTGACTTTTAGCCCTCCCCCATTAATATATGCAAATTAAGTGTTATCTCATTAAATATGCACCAATTTGCATATTAAATAAAACACAATATTGACATGGTAGATGAAATCAGAACTTTTTGGTTTGTTTTAATGTGATCATTAACTAAGTGGTTGGTAATCTACAGAGGCTTTTGTCTAAATATTCTCTCAGTTAATTATGTTAAAATACACTTGGCACATGTTAAAAAACGTGATTTCCGCCCATTTATAATATTTATAAATTTGCATATAATACCACATAACAGGAAAATGACACAAGATCCCTCAGAACATGTCTAGCTATTCCAAGTAGGAAGCAGTATGTAGAATTATGCGGCTTTACCTATTATGAGACATGAGTTGTCAAGCTCGGCATGTGTGCAAAATATCATTTTAAGAAAATCGCCGTTAAAACATTTAGAAGTGTTAGAATGTGTTTAATACAAACCGAACAAGTTATATTGTACAATTTCATTTATAATTCAAAGGTTACATATAACATACAAATAAAACATAGCATGTAGTTCTGTACATGGGAAGGTCCAAGGTTTCCAAGGTGAGAAATAAATTTGAAGGTCAGTATTATTCTGTATTTATCTCTGACTCCTATTTCTTATTTATTTTACATGGCAAAGGTTGTATAAAAGCATAAAAATGAACTATTTATCTTTTTTATTTATTTTTTTAATAATTGTGTGCATGTTGTGAAAGTTTACAAGTTATAGAAGCAAAAAATAAAAAATATATAAAAATTGACAAACTGATCAAAACTCATTATTTTTGCCTGTAGCACCTGGCCTTAATCTTGTCATTGCCACATTTCTTAATGTCAAATAAAATGAGTTAAATAGAGATCTGTTCTTAACGTGTAGTCTTAATGCAATCACCACTGATGTGTAGGCAGTCTGTCTCTTTCTATCTCTCTACTTCTCTCACTGTGCTCTTTCTGCTGTTACAGCCTGGTCTAGATCAATGCTTGACTAGATCTATATGGTCTATTCCCAGCTCCCACATGTGAATAAGTGTGCAATGTCTCTAATACAGCTTTATCATCCCAATAATGCAGACATACAGCTTCAAAATGTACGACTGTTATTTTAAGTTGATAAGTGTTATTTCAAAATAGCAGAAAACTCCCTTTCCTCATGTAATTTATACAGCGAAACTTGAAGGAGGTGCTGACTTTACACTGTTTCAAATTAATGTTATTTCGTTTCTTTTACTCGTGGTTGCCTATAACTGTAAGGGATGTCCTTCAAAGCCAAATGTATGTTACTGTGTAGCCTTATCAAAAGAAAATAACCATCCCCCATTTAAAAAAGTGATAGAATGGAGTAGGAGTTCTTTACAAGCACCTAATATGGAAGGCAGATTTATCATTGTTTGTTAATATGGGTGAGTGTAAAATATATTTTTCTTCTGCTGGGAACTGAATGTCAGCAACAGTGTGGAAAAAGATAGGGCGTTGCTTGCCCGTCCACCTCAATGTTCTCTCCAAATTTGTGTGGAAATCTCATCAAAGATAAATCTCTGCTTGGTTTCCCACAGTTGTACCGGAAACAACTTTCCATTGATTATTTTTCTTTTTATAATTAATATCATAGTTGTGATTTTTTTTTTTTGGCACTTTTATTTATGGGTACAGTGAGAGATAGGATCGTAAAGGAGGAAGAGAAGAGGGTAAATGAGTATCATAGGCCAATGTGTCAGAGCATGTGCGCTAACAACTCATAATTTTGACATCTACATAATCCTTTTTTGATACCCTGCCTTTGGCCCGAGGCTTAAAATAAAGGTAGCAAGTATTGCACATTTCTTTATTTAGTCTGTCACTATCCTTTGACCCATATGATCAAGTGTGCGTTTATATGTATGTAGTGGATGTATGTGTTTGCATTGGACAACATCATTGATCTACTGTATAGGAAATATTTCTGTTTGAATAAAAGTTATTCTTTTGTAACAAGCTCTAAAAACAAACACAAAATGTAGTGATAGAAATTAAGATTTATTAAGATTTGTACTGACACCTCAATGTTATATTCACAGTTTTTATAAAAATGACCCCTCTTTATTTAAATATTATTCAGCAGCATATTAATCTTTCAATGTTCACTGAGATTTGTGTCACTATTGCTTTCTGAGATCAACCTCGGTCTGTTTCACTTGCTTGTGAAGTGCTCAAGAGCATTTTTGTGTTAGGTATTAGACTACCATTTGCTAAAAGAAGCCTATTTGCCCAGTATAAGTATACATTTGCCTTGGACACTTGTTTGATTCCATTGATTCAACAATGTAATTCCATATAAAAAAATTCCATTAGCAGTTCAGTTGATTTAACTGGTCCAACAATAATGTAATGTAATCTAGTTTAATAGAATGAACGGTACAACATTGTTGCGAATTCAGTTTTACATTCCATGTTCTACGTTTCCCTGCAGTTTCCTGGTGGAATTAACTAGAGACAAGTGAAGCACGTGTGACGTTGAGGGCATTAGGTCCACAATGTTTTCGAGGGCAAAAGGTGTTTTACTTTTAGTAAATTACAATTAAAAATAAACAAGATGATACCATGCACACTCCAACTCTGCCACTCTGGGAATTTCACCCAAAGAATTAGAATAAACTATAAGACTTATTGGTGATACGAACCTGTGTATGAGTCAGAAACATGGGTCATGATACAAAAATAGACTCTTTAATGGCAAATCTTACATAAAAACAATATTAAAATTGATACTGCAACATATGTGTCTGTTCAATAGGCCACTAGGGTCTAAGACAAAGTCAAGAGCAGGAACTGAACTTAACAGCAGAGGCAGGGAGTCAGACTACATCACTACACTTCAAAATACATGTGCACCCACACTCACAGATGTAAATACAAATCACAGCACACAGTGAGGAAGATACCACCACATCAAATAGAGCTAGCCCTCTGCCCCTGGTGCTCAGGCCCTGCCAAGACACAGAAAAAGCATATCAGAAATAAATAGTCACTTTGGGAGCTGGTCGGATTATCAACCTCAGTCAGCCAGCCAAAAACACAAACAAAAATATATCAAATATTACAAATGAATGAGTCAATCAATAAACAGTTGTCACACAGTGACTGGTTATTCAAGTTTCCCTGAACTTTTTTCATGACAGAAGTTCAGGTCTTAGTTACCCATAGCAGATAAGAAATTCTGCTTGTGTTGCAGTCATTTTATTTATGCTGTAAAAGCAAAACCGGCAATGGGAAACAGTGAAGGTTCAGGGACCCAGCTCCTTTCCTTTAATAGGGGTGCAGTGTTATCTTCCACTTCCATTGTGAACAATGGGGCCTTTTGATTTGGGCCCACTATAAATTTTGTGGGCAGCGGTGGTGGGAGTTAGGAGGTCACAAGACTTTAATATGCTTAGCATTGACTGGCTCTCCTTCTTTCTCTGCAGTGCATCTATTAGGGCCCTGATTTGATTTTGCTCTATTCATTTGCAGTCCCAGTAGTAGTCTGCAGTGGCCCGCTTTCCGCTACTCTAATTGGTTGTGTCTCTGCCTGGCTGTCATTAGATTAAGTCGGACTCCTGGACACTTGTAGTCTGTGCTCGTCCTTCCATTTATTCAGGCCTAATGTTACACAAAATTCATTACTGATCACATTAAGAGTGCAGTCGCAGATGTTGGGGCGAGCTCTGGTGAACAAGGGGCTAACCTGAGACTGACGGTGGAAGCGGGGAATTGAAAGAGAAGAATCAATGAAAATGTAGAGGTGTAGCAAAAGATGTGAATGTACTTGCTTTGGAGTCTCATCACTGGACGAGAGAGATACTGTGAATCAAAAAAAAAGAGGAGAATAGTGAAAGATTTTCTTTAAAGGACTAGTTTCACCCAAAAATCAAAATTGTGATATATATATTTATTTACTCACTCTCATATCATTCCAAACCTGTATGACTGCTTATGCAGAACACAAAAGGAGATATTTCAATGAATATACAAGTGTGTCTATTCAATACATTGGCAGTTAATAGCAAGTCACTTTAAACCTTAAAAAAGGACCCAAAAATGCCATAAAAGCAGTCCATGCGACTCGTACATCAAATTACAAATCTTTTGATGGCATACTAAAGTCATGACATTTTTTATGTACATTGCAGGTTCATGAGTGCGTGAGAAGCTTGTTCACACTGGTTTGTGTTCACTCAAGATCATGCGTGTCTTTTAGTGTACTATAATTTTTTGTTTTTTAGCCTATTTTCAAGATTTATGCATTTCGATTTCATAACAAAATTCCATCAAGTTTAATTGTGCAATGTTTAACAACATTCAAATAATACAATTTCAAACATTTTATTTGATTAAAGTTTACTCAAATTCAATTTTGATATAAATCTGAAAAGTGTAACTCTTAAAATATTGTTTTTTTTGAGTGTGTAATTTGAGCCAATCTAATCAATGAAGGCAGGACTCAAGTGTCGGAAGCTAAGCTGAACCTCGCAGATTATTCCCATTATTCCACTGTTTTATGTTTAAAATGTTGTACTGACCAACAGTCATTTCCAAATGTCCAAACTATTCACCATTTGGTGAAATTTGACATTTTGAATTGACATGTCATGTACAATATGTGATTTGTATGTTATTCAAAACTGTGAATGTGAAAACATTATTGGAGCAGTTTTCAGGGAATCAGGCTTAAGACAAAGCAAATGTGTTTTTTGAGATGGAACCAGGGCTGGACTGGTAATCTGGCATACCGGACATTTTCCCGGTGGGCCGACACTCTTTGTGGCCGATCAGGGGCGGACTGGCCATTGGGAGAACCGAGCGGGCCGGTGGGTCGGCCGCGAAATGGGCCGAATGGTGCGCAATTAGCTAAAATGTGCCGCCGTGTTTATGATTTTGCACCACATCTCCTAAAGAGTCTTATTTTAAAATAGACCATTTTATTTTGAGGATGTCCTTGTAAGGTCTGTGCTCAAAAAAATGAGCCACCAGTTAAAGGAGTAGTTCACCAGAAAATGGAAAATGTACTTTTATTCACTCATTTACTCACCCTTAAGTTGTTCAAAACCCATTTGCTGGGTTTTTTCTTGGAACATAAAAATCGATATTTTAAGCAGCTCTGTTCCAGAGAATTACAGTTTGTAGTGAGCAGGAGCTGTCAAGATTAAAAGAAAAATAATATAAAGCACTATTAAAGGTTCAGACAGCATAAAAAAGAAGGAAAATATGACTGAAAAAGGTGACTTGCTAGGTTCCAGACACCGTGTTTGTCTTGTACTGTGTGAACTTAAAAAAAAAAACTTTTACTGCATTTAAAGCCTTTATTCAGTTAATGATTGCATTCAGAGCCTGTACTATGTTAAAGGATAAAAGAGGACCATTATATTTGTGATTTCAATACCCACGATCCCCCAACCTCAAAATGGTTTGGTCCCCACAATTTTCAAGACTTGGTTACGGCCTTGGGTTATATGTGCATTGCACAAGGTTTCAATGTGGATGAATGTAGATGATTTTTGTATTTATTTTTATTATATTTTTATTTAAGCCACAAGCCACTGAGAAAGTTTGAAACTTAATGTTTTATCCATATTGGCATTTATATCAAACCATATAGTCTTGTTGAAAGGCTTTGTATTGTATCCAAACCAAATAGACAAACAGCACCAGATGAAAGCTTGTGAAGGATGAGGCAAGGAAGCATGGCTTCCAACAGGCCAAAGACCACCAGCCCCTAGTGGTTTGGTTCTATACCAGAGGGGAAAATAAAAGCCAAAATTTGTATTAATGTTCATTCAAAAGTCATTTACTGTAGGTAAAACACATGATTTAAATCAGTACAGTGATACATTACAGGATTTCCTATTTTTCCTTTTCTTTTTAACCAAATGTCACAGCTTAGCTATATATAACTGGAGTTTAAAGGTGAAGTGTGAAATTTCTTCAGTTGAGAATGTCAAAAATATCCAGAATCACATTACCATAACATTTTTGCAAAATTATTTTTATATTCCTCGTTCTACATATCACTGCAGTTTCTTGGCAAAATTAACACTAGAGGCGCAAGAGCAACAATTACTTTTATTCACTTTGACACAAATCACAAGTTAAATAGATGATTATCAGTTTAACATTTATTTTTCCCCCTATTCCTCACACTTCTACTATAAAGCTGTTCAGGTCATAGTCAAAAACCCAAATTAGCATCTTCCAGCCATGGGTTCCCTCAGGATTTTCCTATGGGATTTTATAAAAACAATTTGAGTAAAATAAGGTCTGGAGTAATCATTGCTTAAAGATACTTCAACGATTATTCTCAAGGGCATATAATTATTGGGTGAAGGCTATAAATACTTGCTGCTTTTGAGTAAACAATATTTACTTCTTGTTCAAAGTCATTTGAATATTTTTCTATGGGTTAAAGCCACAAACGTTTAAATGGTCTATCTTTACAATAACTAAATGAATAAAGTAAAAATGTTATTCAAAGCTGAAATTCTTGAAAAACTAAATGTTGGAGTAACCCTAAGAAAACGACATTCGAGACTCAAAAATGAATGATATTTGTAAGAGAAATACGTCTGTGCATTCAAGGTGCAAGGAAAGTATTTTACTGCATTTCATAACCGTAGAGCTTTTAGTTTTTTGTTGGTTTTCAAGCTTTAAAAACAACATGTATACTTACTCTCGCAGGCAGTTGGAAATTGACAATTATATCAACAGGGTCAAATCTGACACATTTTACATTTAATACAAATACACATAGCACCAATGTTGCAATGTTAAATCACCCTTAATTGCAATGAAGCTAATATTTAACAGCATTCATTTTTTTAGTGATGTCATACAAATTCATTTTGTAATGGTTTTATGATTGAGTAAATTACTCCAAATATGGTTTGCCATTCATCCATAGCTTTGCAAACTGATTTGCCATTTCTGTAGGTTTTTGGTATACCCCCTCATTGCCAGATCCTTATCGCTCATCAAAACATTCGAATTTCATTGAACCAAACGCTAACATTGATTCATACTTAACTACACTCAGATGTATTCAAAAATTGCAATATTTATATAAATGTGTGGTCTGTCATTTTTAAAGTTAGGAAATTTGAGGAAATCTAAATATATTTTTTCAGTTACATGAAAAGTGTCACACTTGTAAAGTTTCTTTATTTCAAAACCTGCTGGACTAAATGCATGAATTCGTATGTGTTATTTAGTGAAGTAAATGGTTAGAGTGTAATTATGAATTGGTTTTGAAATCTAATTCGTTTGGCAGAGCACGTAAAGAGACCGTTCTTTGTTTTGTGCAACGTCTAATAACGATGAAGTAAGCTTTTTGCAGCACAGGCTGTTTGTATTGAAAACATGTCTGTTCACATTGCCCTGACACAAGTTTGGGTTGATTATAGCAGTACATACGGCACTGCATTGGCATGTCCTGACATAGATATGCATCTCTGCTGCGGCCATGCCATGGCTGAGTGCCTGGCCTTGTGCTCTGGGCTTTCTGCACCCGCTCGCTTAATCAAATCCTGATTCGGTTCGCCTCTGCGCTTGAGCAGCATGTCACACCAACATAATGTTATCTGGACTCTGTCCTTTTTTCTGACTGCCATTCTCAAACACCCATTTGGAACGGGCGTAACGAGCTTGCTGTGGTTATTGTTTTTTTTCACAGCCCAATTAGTGAAACCTGTTTTCTGGGTCCAATTGAACTGTTCTAGGCTACTGTGTGCGTGCGTGCGTGTGTGCCTGAACTCTCCGACATTGTGAAGGCCAGCCATATGTCCCCAAGAAAAGAATGGCTTGGTAAACATACAAAATAAGGTCTTAATGAAAATCTAAAATTGCAAAAAGTTTTCTTTGAGGTTTAGTGGTAGAGGTAGGGGATGGAAAAATATTATTAGCTCAGTATACAAACAATAGGAATATATGGAAATTCCTCACAAAAATAGAAAACCAACCATGTCTTTTTTTTTTTTTTTCACTGCAAAATTAATTTTCTTAATCTGAATTTTTGTCTTGTGTTCCAGTTAAATTCAATTTGTCATTTTTTTTTTTTCCTGTTTTCATCATAAACACGCTAAAGTTTTATAGATTTATTCTAAAAACAAAAAGAAAAGAAAAATGTAAGTTATGCAGATTTACTTTATCTTGTTTTTAGGATGATTAGGACAGAAATAGTTTTGTGTCTCTTCGGATTTATTTTGGATTCCCTCGCAATAAATGAACTATGGTGTTATTACAGTAACCATAACTGAACTATGGTATTTGTAGTAAAACCATACCAGGCTAATGAAAACTATGGTGATAAAAATCATAATTTTGTGGTTACTATGGTTTAATTACAAATACCATAGCTTTTTTTATACTATTACTGAAGTAAAATCATGGTTAACCTTTATGAAAATTAACCATAGTTTTACCATGCTATTTGTAGTAAAACCTTAGTAAACACAATAGTAAACATAGTTAATACAGATATGGTTATGACAATATTACTATAGAAAATCCATGGTTACTTTATGGGCACTACAGTATTACTGTTTTAAAACTATGGTTAATTGCATCTAATTCTGTCAAAAAGAAGAAAAAAAAACAGTTATGGTTACTACAAATTATTATTGTAAAACCTTGGTTTCCACCAAAACACAATGATTAGTACAATCATTGTTTCTACAGTATTACTATAGTAAAAGCATGGGTAATTGTATCCAATCAGGGTGTCCACCATGGTTTCTGAAAAAAGACATGGTTGCTACATTCATAGTAACTACAGTATTACTAAAGTAAAATCATTGTTTTGTCCAAAACCATGCATATTACAGTCTACAGTCTTTTTGCTTAAAAAGTCTGTTACAATTGTAACCTTGGTTCCCTGATAGGAGAGAATCAGATGTTGCGTCAGTAGCTGAAGCTATGGGAACTCCCCCAGAAGTGACAATCTCTGAAGCCGGATACAATCACACTCGTCTATTGCCAGGGGTCACAAGATGCTAATGAGATGCGGGCACATAATACAAAGCATAACACCATGTTCGTTTTTCTACTAAAGGAAGGAGCCATTTTGGCCCTAAAAAGCAAAAAATCAGTAGTGCCACAAAACTACACATCTTCTCGATCTCTCCTAAAAGGTTAAAACCGAGACATTCCCTTTCAAGTCAGTCACTTGAAACCCAACACTGCATCAGTACTTGAAACCATAATGCTGTGCTACTGATGCACACACACAAGCAATGCAGACAAGCCAGTTAGGGTAGTTAAAACTTTTCAAATTTGTCCATCTTCAATATTAGGACCTGAACATTTAGGGACAAAACATCCAAGTTATAGAACCTGGCACAGGTGTTAGGGGAAGCCCTGCTTGCTGCCAGATTGATGCCCTCCAAGGTATGGTCAATATCCATATGCAATGTCCTCACTGTACAAAGCATGTGCATTCTCTTTGCCACATCCAACTCAAACTGAAGGTGACAACATGCACCCTGAAGGGGGTGGCCAAGACCCTGGGGACATAACCTTCTCTAGGCTTAAGAATAAATGTTCATAGTGTCAGCTAGTGAACCAGGGTCAAAGTTAATGACTTGAAAGGGAACCATGATTACTACAATTCTGTTAACTACAATATTACTAAAGCAAAACCATGGTTCATTGTATCCAAACCATGGTTTCTGCCAAAAATAAGATATTAAAGTATACAATATTAGTATCGTAAAACCAAAGTTTCTGCCAAAACAGACATGGTTAGTGCAGCATCACTATAGTAGTAAATACATGGTTTCCTCGAAAAACCATGAAGGTAGGAAACAAAATGGTTTTCAGTCATGTTACTACAATATTACTATAGTAAAACCATGGTTGATTTATAGCTAGGGAACCCAAAATAAATAACAAATAAAAATTATTGCGAATAAACAAACCATTTCTTTAAATAAAATTCCTCCCTGTCCTTATGGGATTCCATAGATTAGATACTTTTACAGGGAAAGACAATTAGGACGATAAGGAATTGATCTTTTGCAGCATTTGGATGTCAAACAGCGTGTGTGTGCGTGTGTGTGTGTGTGTGTGTGTGTGTGTGTGTGTGTGTGTGTGTGTGTGTGTGTGTGTGTGTGTGTGTTACTTGTTCTACTTTCGAAGTTGAAGCTTCAGAACTAAATGAGGCAATGAAATGTGCGTGACTATGGAAGTTTGTGTTTCTGTGTGAATGTATTTCCATCTGTCTGCCCATACTCTGATCCATTTTGGGGCCATTGAGAGACCAGCAAAGAGTACTTGGATGAATCAGGTTCAATTAAAAGCACTTTATGCCCTCCCTCCCTTACCTCTGCCGAATATTATTACATTCCACGCATGTGAACTTTGACAGCCAGATATTTATCTGATCTCAATTCAGTGGTACTGAGCTCATGGGCTGATTTGGAAACAAGATAGCCAGGATCTCTCCTGCCCCAGGCTCCAGTAATGCTGTAGCGGGGTTTTCATTAAAGTGTAATTGAAAGCGGCTCTAGTCCTGTGCTCTGGACTTCCTCCTCTTCCACCTGCAATGTCTGGGTGTGTATTTAATGATAAAAATGCTCCATGCCAGCAGCTCCATTAATGATTCGCTCTTCCTTACAATTATGATAAGGTGTATGTGTTTTCAGTTTTTGATTGGTGCCTGATGGCAAAGCCATGCCCACATGATCAAGGAAATGGCTTTCAAATGTGGCCAATCAGTGTAGGCTGGGAGGGTTTTATATCAAACATTATTCCGAACAGCTCAGTTGCAAGACCCTTCTACTGGTTTTACTACTAGATTGGATTCTGTTGTGTTTTTGTCAGTCACAGTGGCTGTGAAACAGAAGCTACCATTTAAAGGTGTTACGTGTACATTTTTGAATGCTTAAATGTTTTTTCTATCCCAGCTTAACATGCTGCGACAAGTATGCCATTTGTAAATTGATTTCCCTGAAAAATATAAACACTGTAGTTCTATGACACAAAACCAACTTGATCTTACAGAATCTATCGACATTTTTGCAATTTGTAATTTTTTTACGTGGCTCATTGTACATATCATGGCATTTTCCTGTTGAAATAAACACTTGAGCAGAGTGTGACGAGGAGGAGGGCATGGCCGGGCCATGAGGATGCATTCCCCGCTCTGAGTTGCCCAATTAGCAGGAGAGAGATTGAGGAGCCAGGGACAGCAGAGAGAGAGAGAGAGATAAAGAGAGAGAGAGGCACACGCAGCAGTCTTGTTTTACACAGAGGTACTCAAACTTGGGGGGCCCACAATGTGATGAACATATGTAGTATTTATAATAAAACAAAACATTTGACCATGAAAAAGTGACCATAAATACTTAAGCAACATATCATAAAATGTGTTTTGAAATCATTATTTAATATTTATACAAATTTTAGGATCCAGATGTTCACAAATGCTGTAATTTCCACAGACACCAGCATTAACCATTTATCTACAAAATGCATGGATGCATTTGTCACTTGTGAAAAGGAGTGTTGGTAGTGATACCATATTTTCGTATTTAATTAATGCAATTCATAGCTTGCAAAGCACTTTGATGACATTAAATGGTTAGCTTCTCTGTCATAGCTAGTATATACATATTTGACATACTCAGCATGTCATTGCATGGTCAAAATACAAATATTCTGCTTCTTAGTTTACAAAATCAGTGCTTTTTTATTTAAAGAATTGGACCTCTGCCATGATTTTCTGATGGAGGAAACAAAATCAGAATGTTCCCATGCTTTTTCGATTTCAACAAGGAAGTAAGTGGGTCTGTAAATATCTCTCACACCTGCAATATTAGAACACCTAAATGCACAGACCTTATTCACAGCAGCGCCATCTTTGATTTTTGACAGAAATGACAATGAGGCTGTGAGGTAAATACATACAGTCTCTTCAATTAGTTATACATTTGTTAACTATGTTTTTGGATCATTCTGCTGACAAACATTACAAAAATCTTACCAAGAAATTTCAGTTGGGAAAAAAAATGTCATGTGTTCCAGGAGCTTTTTCATAGCATGTCACTGAGAGTCAAAGATGGCACTTCTGTGAATAGGTCTATTTATTGGATAACTACAGTTCCTATTTGAGGGTTCGAGATTCATTCGGAAGAAAGATTTGTCGAATTGGCGAGTGACAGCAGGTTAAAACTTGCTCCCTGCCTCCTTTTGGATGTCATTAATGTTCTAGTATCCTTTGCTGTGTGATGCTATACTTCTGCTGTGCTTCTGTATTTTGCAGTGTTTTTAAATTTGACGGTGCTAAAGCATAAATACTGCAATTGTGCACGTCAAAGTCAATCTCAGACTGTATCTGACCAAAATTTAACTGCAGATTGAGCTGCTTTGCAGAACAATGCAAGTGTACAAGTGAGTCAACAGAGTTGTGATCCAAAGTGCAGCGTTTAATAACAATAAACGTAGTTGTGGCAGCGGGGGCGTGGTCAAGCGCCCGTCCGGGAGAGAAAAGCGGTAAGAGCGCTCACACCTGAGCTAAATTATGTCTAACACCTGTCTCTAATTGCAGTAGCATGAGGAGAGCAGATAAAAGCCAGCAGCCACAGAGCATCGGGAGGCTGACAACAAGGCAGAGAATACGTGTGTGTGTGTGTGTTGAAGAAATTGAGTGACAAAAATAAAGCTTACCCCTTAAGCTGACGTCTGTTTCCGTCCCTTCCTTGGTCCGCTTTACACTGGTGCCGAAACCCGGGACTAAAAGGAACACCTTTTTTTTTTTGTTCCAAGTTATGGAACAGAGTCGCCCCATAGAGTCCTCCCAGCTGGCGGAAGTCCTCCAGTCCCTCGCTACTCTCCATCAAGGCCACCAACAATCCCTGCTTGAGCTCCGGCAGGATCAAGATCGACGTTTTTTCGAGATCATGCGGGCTCAGGTGGGGGCGCCCGCCAGCACGGGTGCGGCCGTGGCGCCTGGGCCGGTCTGCTGGAGGTGCGGAGACCCAGACCACTTCCGGGATCAGTGTCCGCTGATGGAAATAGGGACGGTGGTGCGGGTCTCCGACTTCCCGCAGGCTGCCCCCGATCGGGCTGGAGCGTACCGTATTCTGGTAAGGATCCAGGGGGGTACATACCAAGCATTGTTGGATACCGGCTGTAACCAGACCACCATCCACCAACGCTTGGTTCAACCCGGGGCTTTGGGCTTAGCTAAACTGGTGAGGGTGAGGTGTGTGCATGGGGATGTTCACAAGTATCCCATGGTGACTTTGGGAAAAAAAACCATAGTGTGGAGGCAGCGGTTAGTTCCCGCCTCACCCATCCGCTAATCTTGGGTACTGATTGGCTGAATTTCAAAGATATTTTAAAGGGTATTTGTGCGGATGGGTCCTGCATAAAGAGGTGTGCGGTGTGCGATGCTTTGGCAGGGGAGGCGGAGCTCGGAATGACGAGGGAAGGGGCGAGGTGGCCGCCCCTCCTCTCAGGGAATTCCCTGAGGGGGACTTCCCTCTAGAGCAGTCGCGGGACGAAACCCTTAAACATGCTCTTGACCAAGTGAGAGTAATTGATGGTCAACAGCTCCAGCTGGAATGACGCCCCGGCCTGAGTCGGGCGGTGGGGGTATGTGGCAGCGGGGGCGTGGTAAAGCGCCCGTCCGGGAGAGAAAAGCGGTAAGGGCGCTCACACCTGAGCTAAATTATGTCTTACACCTGTCTCTAATTGCAGTAGCATGAGGAGAGCGGATAAAAGCCAGCAGCCACAGAGCATCAGGAGGCTGACAACAAGGCAGAGAATACGTGTGTGTGTGTGTGTTGAAGAAATTGAGTGACAAAAATAAAGCTTACCCCTTAAGCTGACGTCTGTTTCTGTCCCTTCCTTGGTCCACTTTACAGTAGTATTTCAGAGAGGCAGTGGTAAATCACCAGCAGCAGTAATATCATAGGCAGTCCAGAGGAGTATTCAATAAACAGGCAAGAGATCGGGGAAGGTGGCAGACAATCACAGGTTATATTCAGGTAAAACAAGGCAGTAATAGTAGGCAGGCAGCAACTGATCAAACACAGGGTAAACAGTCCAGGATAATACACAGGCAATTCAACAAACTAAGAAAACGCTCAGAAATGTCAGCCTGGGCATAACATGACTTCGCAATGAGAGAGTGTGTGTGTGAGTCTTAAATAGGAAACAGGTGAACAGGTAATCATTAACAGGTACGGGATTATGGGAAATGGAGTCCAGAGAGTTAAAGTCAATCCCCAGGAGATGGAGCCCTCTGGTGGTGAGCGGGAGGAACAACAAATGCGTGATTCATGACAGAGACCCCCCCTCCCCCGTGAGCGGCTCCTGAAGCGAGGAGGTAGGCGACGCCAGGGTCCAAAGAAACCAGGGCAGATCAGGTAGATGACCAGGGAACCAAGGAAACCAGAGCAGATCAGGCAGACAGCCAGGAGACCAAGTGAGCCAGAGCAGACCAGGTGAACTGCCATGAGACCAGGGATACCAGAGCAGGTCAGGTGGATGGCCAGGAGACCAAGGGAAACAGAACAGAACAGGCCAGGCAGATGGCCATGAGTCCAGGAATACCAGAGCAGGTCAGGTGGACGGCCAGGAGACCAAGAGAGCCAGAGAAGACCAGTCGGACGGCCAGGAGACCAGGGATACCAGAGCAGGTCAGGCTGATGGCCAGGAGTCCCAGGAGACCAGAGATCAGGTAGACAGTCAGGAGACTCAGAAGACGAGAGCAGATCAGGTGGATGACCAGGAGACCCAGAAGTTCTGAGCAGATTAGGCAGACAGCCAGGATGCCACTTCCAGCATCACCCACTTCCAGCTATTTCAGCAATACAAAAATACTACATTATGCTGCTTTACATAACTATTACAAGGAGGGAGGTCACAGGAGCAGGATCTAAATGCAGGCTTAAAAGTATTTAATAAAATAAACAAAGTACAAATGAACGGAGTAAACAAAAGAAACATCCATGATGGGAAAAATACAGGGACAGAGAAAACATGAACAATGGGAACTGGTTATGAACGGGAAGTCAAAACATATACAACAACTGACAAGGATTATATACAAAAATGACTAATGGGGGAATGGAACACAGGTGAGAACAATTGGGATCAGCTGGAAGTGATCAGAGCAGGGGATTATGGGAAGTGAATTACAGGAGGAACAGATGACAGAGGCAAATCACAGGGCAGACAACATAGAATCGTGACATAGCCCCCCTAGAGCGGATTCTAGATGCTCCAAAAAACAAATTCATGACAAATTCAGTTCAAGGGGGCACAAGAGGGAAGGGGATGAGAGAAACAGGGCAAAGACAAGGAGGCAGGGCCAAGATGGAGCTGGAGACCAGAGCAGATTAGGTGGAAATCCATGAGACCAGAGCAGATTGGGTGGACAGCCGAGAGACCCAAGGGGACCAGAGCAGATCAGGCAGATGGCCAGGAGACCAGGGAGACCAGACCAGAGCAGAACAGACAGATGGCCAGGAGATCCAGAAGACCAGAGCAGATCAGGCGGACGGCCATGAGACCAGGAATACCAGAGGAGATCAGGCAGACAATCAGGAGACCCAGAAGACAAGAGCATATCAGGTGGATGACCAGAAGACCCAGGTGACCAGAGTATGTCAGGCAGAAGGCCAGGAGACGAAGGATACCAGAGCAGATCAGGTGTATAGCCACGAGATACAGAAGACCACCTCAGGTTAGGGACTGGATCAGGAGGCCTGGTTGGTGGCCACAGGGCTGAAACAGGATTAGAAGGCCTGGGAGGCAGCCACAGACTAGAGACTGGAGCCGTGGAAGACTCCGAGGACAGAGCCGTGGAAGGCGGAGCTATGGGAGGCTCGAGGGGTGGAGCCATAGAAGGTGGAACCACGGAAATTACCTCTGTGGTCATGAACACTGGCAGAGACTTGGATACGACCTCTGTGGTCATGAACACTGGCAAAGGAGGCCGAAGTTGGCAGCTCAGGTTCTGGGACGGACAAGGCTGGCAACGCAGGCTCTGGGATGGGCAAGGCTGGCAACGCAGGCTCTGGGACGGATTAAGCTTCCAGCTCGTTGGCCGTGGCAGTCGTGGGCATTGGCTTGTTGGCCATGGCAGGCAGGAGTACTGACAAGCTGTGAGGAAGGATCTTCGTGACCCTACTCCCCGACATCAGAGGAGGATAATTCAACTTTGAGACAAGGGCCAAGAAGGGCTTCAAGCAGGGCAAGGTTATGAAATAGCATGGAACCAACTCAGACTTGATTGGAATATGGAGTGGAGCAGGCTGAGGCATTGCTGTGACCTGGCATGGAGCAGGCTGAGGCGTTGCTGTGACCTGGCATGGAGCTGACTCAGGCGTGGCTGTGACATGGCATGGAGCTGACTCAAGCGTGGCTGTGACATGGCATGGAGCTGACTCAGGCGTGGCTGTGACATGGAATGGAGCTGACTCAGGCAAGTGTATTCCGGAAGGAACAGATGACAGAGGAAAAACACAGGGCAGACAACAGAGAATTGTGACAATTACAGGCTGGCAATATCATATTATTATCATTAATTATTATTTCACACTGTTGCACTGACAGAAGGAATGAGAGATTATGCGCTGACAGGACAGTCCTCTGCGCTGTCTGACATGCCTCCAAAAACTTGACTAATACAGCATTAAGTAGAAAACCGCTCGGCAAATGCTGCTTTAACTTTCGTTGCACCAAAACTTTATCTTGTTTCATCTTGGAAATAGTTTTCAGTTTCAGATGCCATTGTAGTAATTCCCTATTCACAGTGGGCCATGATTAGTTTAATCCCTGTGTGAAAGTGTCAAATAACAGAACAGTTACTGAGATAAAGCAAATAGTTTTCAGCTGATCATGTGATTCTAACATGGCTGCCCCAATGTGCGGACCCTCTCCATGTAGATTAAAACAGAGTCTTCATTTTAATGTAAATGGTCATGATTTCATACATATATTGCGAAATTAGAATTCATGTCTTTAGTGTCACAGTCCTGTGACTCTGTCAGTCTGGGCTTTTGTGTGGCAGGACCATGACATCATTCTATGTATGTCTTTTGTTTTGTTTTCTGTCTTTGTGTGAGCACACAGCTTCGGTTGTGATTTCCCTGCCTTGCGCTCCTCGGTTGGTCTCATTTTACATGTTTGGAGCATTGTGTCTGGATCCTAACTTCCCTGTCTGGTTCGTTGGTGTCCGAACACGCATGCTCCATGTTCTGTCTGTTATTGGCATGAGTGCATTGTGCTTATGTCATCTTGTGACATGCTCTCATGTCTCTCGCGACCACCGGCACAATTTGCATTGCGCTTGCATTGCACGCCCGTGTCGTGAGCTGTCTTCATGTTGTGCTGAGGTTCGGTCACTTTGGTCTGAGGTATCGGGTTTGTGTGTGGCCAAACTCTCGCACAGATGTCCTGTCTCGTTTTGTTGCCTATTGCATGCATTGCATAGTTGTAGGCTCAGGCTTTATCTAGTCTGAGAATGCATGGCATTGCTTTGTTAGCATTGCCGTGCATTCTCTTGTTTTATCTGTTGGTTGGCATGAGCGCATGTTGCCTGTTGCTTTGGCTATATGCGCTCATGCCATTCGGGTGTCTGTGTCTTGTGAGAGCACGTGGCTTTGTTTTGTTTCTGTATTGCCACATGTCTTTCAGTCTTGTGTCATACCCTGCCTCTTATTTGCCCATTATTTGTTACACCTGCCCTGCCCATTAACCTGTTTGATTTACTTCCCTATTTTAGTCTCCTCATGTGTGCTGTCCAGTGCAAGTTCGTATAGTTTTGTGTCCATGTTGGTGTTGTTCATGTCCCTGCTCCTAGTAATTTCTGGTCAGTCTTGTACCCAGCTTGTTTTTTTACTCTGTGTTTGGGTCCTGCCTCTAATTGTGATATTTAGGAGAATAACTTTTTAATGAGGAAAAAAAGTGCACCTATAAAACATATTTTAGTAAAATATCCAACATCATCACACAGGGAATTTACATGTTTCTTCCAAATGTTCACATACCCTAAAATCAACCCCACACAGCTGAATTAATATCAAGCATTATATTAATTAATTATGCATTAATTCAATGCAATGCATTAATTCAAGAGTGAACAATTTCACTCTAGTGCTACTACTTGCATGTTGCGTGAAACTCCTGAGATACAGGGAAGGACAGAAAGTAATCGTGTTCACATAAACAAGGGCAAATTAAACTCAGAGGTTGCAATTTCACTCTAAAAATAAAACTTTTACTCCACTGATGTTTAGGTTTATGATTGGGGGTTGGGTTAGGGGTTAGAGTTATTAAAATATGCATTCCTGTTGACTGTATAAAATAATTTACTTTAAAATACTTTACATATGGTCAAAAACACTTACCGCTTCGGCCACTGGGGGCAATGGTTTGAATTTCAGTAAGCACAGACTGATTTCAGCTGCAAATATTTCATCCTACTGTCACTGAATTCACAGTGAGATTAATCAAAAATATTGTGTTTTATTGCCGGCCACATGAACAAATACTGATGGGAGAGATGGAAATCTGTACTATATACTGTATAATTAGTGTGTAACACAAACCCATCCTACATGTCACTGATCTGGCTTTAGGGCACTAGAGGTAAGGATGTCTCATAGATTTCCCCTGTCTAATGGAGCCTGATTGGAAAATATGGAGATGGAGTGCTTGTGCTTGATTCGTCTTCCTCTGGCCTGATCCACAGAGAGGCATTTTGACATGCAAGCGCTAACCAGAGACAGCTGGGGCACTGTGGAGGGATTATACTATAAACAACATGACAAATCGGAGCAGGTGGGGGTGTAAAGGAAGCACAGGGGAATGTGGATATGGGTTGTTGCTGAGGATGGCCAAGTTGGGCTGAGGTAAGTCAAGAGTCGGCCCGGAGTCCCTCTCACTCACATTTGACACTGGCACACAACTCGCTGATTAAGAGCCTCCTGTGTTTCTCTTTGATCTAAGGCTCAGTTTTTGAGCCTAATGCCGCCCTCCATGTATCTCTGTCATAGCGGCGCTTTCATTTGTGGCAATGTGTTCTGAATCAGAAAAGGGAGAGGGAAATGGGTTTGGATCTGATCTGAGACCAGATTTGTTTGGGTGTCTTAAAGCAATTAGGTTTAAAACTAGAGGAGGACACTTTCCCTTGATCAGCAGTACGTAGATGCTCGGAGAGCCAGATGGGATGTATACTCTGGTCTTTTTGTAGTCATTTTGATATCACGTGAAAGCAGCTGGATTTATATCTGCCTGTACAGAAGTGAGAACTGAAATTGTAAGAGGATTATAACTATTCTCCGGAACACTCTGAAAACAGACCTTATCTGTGCATTCTAGTATGCTGTTGTTCTTGATGTTGTTTCTTCATCTATTTCCCAAGTTTTTCCCAAGCACATTTAATCAAATAACAGCACGAGAATGAAATGGGTTGCCAAAAATTCTAAGACGTTTGGAATTCCAACAAATATGTTTTTAAGCAATAAGATTGTAAATTACAAATGGTCTAACTGAGTTTTGAAATGTCAAAAATGCTGTGTCCACCTTTTAAGCTCTAACTCAACAGACCAATGGTAATTCAGTGGAAGGAAAAAAGCAAATAGCTCCAATCCGATGTCTGAAAAGTCTCACAATGTGGCTGATTTAGGCCACACAAGAAAGGCTTTTAGGTCTTTAGTAGTGTTCATCAGCTTAAGTCCTTCAGAGTAATGAGCCACACTCACATTCCAGGGGGAGCTGGGGCTCGGAGTGGTACTGGGCCTGATCATTGGCCGAGAAAGTGATATCATTGCAGATTACAACCAATAAAGCCATACACAACACGTATGTGTGGGTGTCATATAGCGTATGTGTGACCATGCGTTTAGGTGTTAATAATATGGAGGGAAGAAAGTTTAATCAAGAGGATACAATTACATATATTCATTATAGGGTGGTTTTATTACAAGACCCCTATTTTTCATTAAAATATGGCCAATTCAATGCAGCAAGTTAACTAAAAGGATTTTAGATGACTCGTTGTGCATATCGCAGTAGTTTCCTGGTGAAAAGAACACTGATGCCTCAACAACAAAGACTTTTATTAAATTTAACACAAATTATGAGTAAAATGGCATGTTCTTCACTATCGAATAACTTCTAAACACTTTTATTTAAGCGCATGACTTGTAAGGTGGTACTTTTTAACATTACATTACATAAACAATTACATTTACTAGCTTGTCAAAAGCGATCAAATTGCACAATAACTTAACTGAAGGAGCGTTGCATTTGGATTGCAAAGGACTGAGGTATGAGTTCTAAACAGCACGCAAGTCTACACATGACCCAAAAGTGTAATAGATTTATATAACACAAGCCATTACGTTTAGTAGACATTTCACTTCAGAAATTGGGTGATACATGTAAAGTACCATATAAGTTACAGACAGATACAGTTTAACTGGTTGCGGTTTCTGCAGGTCGGTTTGACTGTTATTTTGATGAAGCATTATTCTAAGCATTTGCACAGGATTTCAACTTTACAATTTCGAACTTGCAATGACTCCATCAGAGCTCAGTGTGACCTAACATAATGTCGAATGTGTCCCAGGTGTGGACTGTGACTGGAGAGGTGAAAGCAGATGAGATTGATGGTACCCTTCCTGTCTGCTCTAGATGGAGCTGGTCATGTAGGGGTTGGGGTACGGCTTGATGGTAGTTGGACAATGGGTGTCGACTCTCGGACAGTGACACAGAGGCAACACAGAACATCTTCAGTCAGTGTTCTATCTCTATCGCCCTATCTCATTTTTCACTGTGTCTTTTAACAGTCACTGCACAATTTATTGTGGACAGTCAGGAAGTAGAAATAGTTATATGCTGGTTGTGAGCTGTAAATGAAAACAAACAGCCTTGCTAATCTTGGGAGAAGAGAAGAGAAGAGAAGAGAAGAGAAGAGAAGAGAAGAGAAGAGAAGAGAAGAGAAGAGAAGAGAAGAGAAGTCTCATAACCTGTCCTCCTCACCCCTCAAGTCAACTCATCGTATGGCTTTAATTACAAGTTATTACCCTCAGTATCCAGGGAGCCATTCCTCTTGTGTGGGACCTCTGAGATCACTTCCTAATCCAGAAGTGTATTGGCAGTCTCCGAGGGAGAGAAAGTAAGCATATGCATGTTTGTGTGTGTACATGAAACTCAACAAAAAGCAACATGAGCAGATAGTTCCCGCAGTGTTACATTTGTTGGCAATATATTACAACATAATTACTCTGACAACAGCATTTCGAAGCAGGTCTCCCTAAAGTCTCACAGCCTAACCCAAGCGGAGATACTTGTTTTAGGATTAACTAGCCAGTGTTTCTGAAAGAAAAAAGGCACAAAACAAACATTTATAACATCTAGAACATTTCCTACATATGTGTGTTACTATGGGCAGAGATTGACCTGTGAAGTTAATACATTCACCTTACAATCCAGCCCACAAGAGAGCAGACTCTCCCCCCACACTCCAGACAGCCTTTGATCAGTGGCGAATCTCAACCCAGAGGCTGGCTGAAAGAATGACCTTTTTAAGGCATCCCAAACATTTTTCGCCACTTGCCAACTGACAAAGACGACCACATGAAAGACCAAGGACTTTTACCATGACTAGCAATGTTTTAACATGACCAAGAAGTTAAATCGAAATGTATTTATATCATTATGGTAATGCAAATGTGCTATGCTGGGGGGACAAGCTCCTCAGATTAAAACAGTTAAATGTTTCTTATGATTTCTCCCATTAGAATTTGCTACATTCTATATTATCAATGGCTCTGGTGCTTTATGAAAAGCACTGCTGTTTGAATAATTTCAAGATGGATAATTTTGTCATTTGAAGCTTCTATTGTGTGTGAGGGTTTGTGTGTGAGTGTTTGTTTGTGTTTTTGTTTTTTTACTTTCAGAAATTGTATGTTTGATTTACCACATTATAGTTAAGAGAAGCCTTTGTATAACATCACATTTGTAACCAAAATGATATATTTTATGGTGACCAAGGTGTTCTAATTCACTTCAGAAAATATCTTAAAAAGATAAATTTTCAAAACATTTGAAAAGGTTTACTTTAAAAAAAAAATATATATATATTTTTTTTTTAAATGAGCATATTTATAAGTGGAAACCAAGACAGGACAATTGGGCTTTTAAGCAGACCTGCTAGCGTTCTCATCTAATTTTGCTTTATTGTAGCTATAGATTTATATGCAAAAACATTTCCAAACATTGTCTAAGCCCCTTAATCTGTAGATCAACAGGTATGGTTGATTATATCCCGTTAGATTACTTTATACTTCATCGTATTTAAATAGGTGAGGAGAGAAAATTTTAAATACCGAACAAGTTTCATTGGTTAATTTTTAAGCTTTTACATTCGTGTGTATTATTAAATATCAATCTATAATCAAAGTGCTAGTGGTAGATTATAGACCGCTAATTACAGGCTTCTTCTGTGAGCCTCAATAATGTTAATTACAATAAAAAAAAAAAAAGAAGAAAAAAATAGAACATATCTAATGAATAGCATTTTTCTGTCTTGGCACATACAGGTGAAATTAAGATTTCTTTAAGTAGGAAAATGTTCGTGTTTCGTCATATGATTCAGCATAACTTTATCTTCGAATGAATAATATCGGTCATGTGAATTCTGCATCAAATAAATAAATAAAGGGCGGAGCAGAGTTTTATAAGCAGATCACAACCCTGTCAATTTTTAAGACCACTATTCTGTGCCAACAGACGATTCGTGTTTGTCCCCCTCTTTTGTTCGTGTGTCTGATCTTCGATTCATTTTACTATTTGTTATTGGAAATAAATGAATAGAAGGCATTTCATTGTAATGATTAAATAAAAGCACATTTTAAAGAATACATTTATTTTACATTCTTGCTTGTAAATTATGTCTGTTTAGATATAAATTACAAAATGACAAACCTTGCCTGATCCTCGTCACCAATAAATAAACAGGTTAACAACTAAATGTGATTTGTAATATTAAAATAACAGATACTTCCAATCAATTATCATTGAAAATGTCATTTATTACGGACTGTAGCCGTGTACAATGCTTGGAAATGTTTTTGCACATAAAATATGTCACGAGGTTTTATTGTGACGGTTTTTATTTACTAAGCATTTACTCCACCTGTTAGGGAGCTCTTTTGTTTTAAAAATGTTTATAAAACTCATTAAAAAAATTAACCAATAACTGAAACGTCTGTTCAATTTTTTACAATGATCTATGTAATATCAAACAGCTTACAAAACCTAGAATTGCTAGAAGATGGTTCCGAATGGATTAATATGACATATTTCAGGTCTATTCGTATATAACGTCCTGTGTTTACATATTGTTCTGTATACTATTGGGTCTTTGATTTGCTTGTTTGAAAGGCGTGTTTGTATTTACAAAGAACAAGTAGCATTGACCATATAGAGCAAATGATAAGTTACAATAAGAACGTTTTTTAAGCCATTTGAATGAATGATTTTCTTTTGTCTTAAAGATTAGATATTTATAGATGGCACTCTACTCTCAACCAAAGAACACCTAGGCCATATGTGGAAAATAAATACCTTTTAGTATTTAAGAAAACAAGGTTTTTTATAAATCATGCCGTAAATTTCGAGTTTTCAATGTCTATTGTTAATATATGTCACTTTGGGTTGTTTGAAGGGCTCGTCACCGCATTAGCGAGTAACAGTAATTCAAGCTAAATTATTAGAAAATACCAGGATTACTCTCAAATTCACTCTGTACAGCAGAGTTTAGGACATTATAACCCTTGAGCGTACGTTGCAAACTCAGGTGCCCAAAAGTTTAAAAGTTTCTAAGCGGTTTGACCTATTTTGGCGCCCCCATGTTCACTTTGTTCAGAGAAATGCTGTTGTTGTTTTTTTTTTTTTAGAAAGGTCAAGCTGACGCATTAGTTCATGTCATTGTGGGGAAAAGGAGATCATTATTATTATTATTATTATTATTATTTGCATTTCACTTTACGGCTATATATGACCATATTGCAAAACAAGAAATTGCGTTGTCATTTAAAGTCTAGATTGTCCTCTTTTGTGAAAAACATTTAAGAAGAACTATTATTTTACATGTAGGCCTATATTTGACATAATTTGTTGAAGACGGCAGAGTCTGCACCTTTAGCTTCGGAAGCACTGCAGGAAAACAGAGGAGAGAGCATGAAGGAGGGGTTCTTCTGGGCTGTTCTTGGACCGGAGAAATATGAAGAACTTTTGACAGGTCTGGCGCCAAGAACTTGATCCACGGGATAAATAGCCTACAGCGTAGAAGCATTTTTTGGTGATGCTGCGAATTGATTGCTTATAGGCTTCCAAACCCTTTTTGAGAAGAACTCAATAACCTATATGGAAATATGTGATCAATCTATTTTTTTTTTCTTCATATATGCCATGTATTTAATCCAAGTGAACGTTTGATTGAAAGCATGCTCTATAATAACACATCCTGAAAACCGCATTGACAATTGTGGGGAATTCTGCGTAAATTTACTAGAACAAATGAAGGAGTTGGAGCTCAGTACATCGATCTGTGTTTATATAATTAACTCAGTGAGTATATACATGTTAAAATCGTCAGCTTTCTTCAAGTGGGATCTATGCATGCCTCTCTTCAGATTCAAGATATCCTATATAAACAGAAGTTAACGGTGGTTATTGCTGATTTGAGGTGACAACACTTTCGATTTTGTACTTGATTTCCATATATCCTCAAAAACTCCTTGACATACTTTGACCAGACGAAAACGTCATGTATGTGGGTGATACGTGTATTTTATTAGATGTTGTCACTTACATGCAATATTGCAAAATTAAATTCCTAGCTATCGTAATGCAAACTGACTTATAAAACAACTAATAATTCACCCAAAATCCCTTTTTTTGCGAGCGTAGGACATATTTACTTCCTTAGACAGCCTAAACGATAAACTCAAAGTATTCAGTTTCATTATAATAACTGGTAAAAAAAAAATTAAAAATTAAAAAGTACAATTAAAGTTCAACACTGATTTAAACTTTTAGAATAAAGGTAAGAATTAAATAGACAGTCAATTAAATACTGTTATCTACCTCTACAGTTTGAACACACTCTAAATTTGGCTGGGTTAAAAATAACCCAATTGGCAACCCATTTTGGCTGGGTAAATATTGTACGAACAGTCGTTGTGTTCAACTAACCCAGAAAAGTTGGTTTACACATTTTAACCAAGCAGCATTCAACCCAACATGTCAGCTCATATAGACAATATGCTGGGTTAATTTTACCCCATACATTTTTATTTGTATTTTCCTTTTTTACAGCAAAATCTGTATATAGAGATTTTTTTATAATATTAACCCAATATCATTTTAATAACCCAATATAACTTGGGTTGGCTATGGCGAATTTTACTGTCAGTGACAATGACCCAGCCATTAACCAAGCAAAGTTGGGTTAAAAACGACCCAGCACTGTGAAAATAACCCAACAAAATGACCCAGCAGACTCAACCCAGCATTCCGGGTTAAAAAAAAAATAACCCAGCCAAATTGTGCCAAAAATCCACCTGCGTTCCAACTATAGGCTATTCTGTTTCACTTTGGAAACATAAAGCTTGCCGACATAATACAACTAGGCTAAAGTTCTTACCAAATACCAATGTGTGGGTTGTTAATGTCGATAGTACAGAATTATCCAAAGCAAAACGTTGATGTCAGTCTTCTTTTGTGAGATATCTTTCCGTAAACCCTCGACTGAAAATCCTGTTGATTTACCCGGAGGCATGATTTAAAATAGCCCTCAAGCCTCTTGCACCGCAGCTGCTTCCAAATCTGACATAATATCAGCAGCAACCTGTGTCTCCCTCTCAGGACAGTCCTGTTGTTTTGTGCTCTGAAGTCATTTCTGATGTCTACAGTCAGCATTTCGGAGAATGAAAAGAGTTCATTGAATTGGACGAATAAAATACATTTCCTATTGATATTGTGTTGGTGTCTGGATCTCTAAATAACAATGTGTGAGATGAACAATGCGTAATTGCTCATTGTTTTTACTATACAAGAATGATCAAAGTACAAAGTATAATTGAATATCGATTCAAAAACACGAAGTAAACCTTTTATATACTGGGTCAAATGAATTGTTGAATACGGAAACAGGCTGACACGGGGAAAACGTATTATATGCATTTTTCTCAACCTGCACGCTTAAGGGAACATTGAGTGGATGGGTGCACGCTGTTTGAGAATTTGGGGGTAAATATGAATTGACAGGGGTAGGTTCTTATTGTGGGACTCCAGCCGACTGGCGCCAAGCGCTCTTTAACAAACGGAGTCCCACTTAATCAAGGATCTGTTGACGAGCCTCTTAAAGGTACACGACTGCTTATGGAGCTTTAAAGCTCAGATTGTGACTCTGCTGTACCCTGTCGGCCGACTTAACGCGACCTAATCGTGCACAGATTTGTGTGCAAATATTCTAGCCGAAATCCAAATGGATCGAGGGAAGAACGTTGTATTTCTTCACTTATTATTTTTTTATTTTTTTCTTGCCTTCTAATGCATCGTGCTTTTACGCGAGCATCTATATCCAGTTTATGCTTCAGTTGATCTGTTCAGTAACTGTGCAAGTTTGGGGGGAAATCACACCTTTATCAGTGTATAAGTCTCGTAAAGAGAAATCTTTTTAGGCTATTTATTGTTGTTGCACATAACTGCTGTTAGCATTTGCCTGCCGTGTGGATTACCATTATTTATTAAAAACGTAGACACTTTATTTAATATAACATTTCAGATAGGGCCTATGTCCGTCATAAATAACATAATAAATTATATTTCTAAATTGCAAAGTTTCTTATAATTCGACATCGCTGCATTAAGATCAAGAGAGGACCCGGACTCAACACACAAGCCCGCGAAAACGCTCTTTCACCCGGCTACTCACAGCCTGATAACCGTTCCTCCGTTAGATAATGCGTTTGGAGGGTGGGATTTCCAGATCCGCAGTCTGTCATTGGTTAATATTTTATTCTGTTGACATGTTTTCTCACTGCAAATACTTCCGACACCTTCTAGACACCCTCCTCCCTTCACGATCTTGGCTGGAGCTGTCAAAACCACGCCTATGGAGCTCCACAATTGGTCCAGAATGCGTAAAATCTGCAATCAAGAAGGTTTGGTTCATTAGTGCTGCGATCCAGTGAGACGGGACATGTAACAGACACAGTAACACAGTGGTCAGGGAAGAACCTTCCAATTCCACATCAGTGCTCACGACTTTCGCATCCATTTTAGCGGAGCTGCTTTAGTTTCTATAGTGACTTGGACAGAAGGACAACTGTAGCCTAAATCTACACAGAAGTATCAGTGTTGCTCTTTTGAAGGATATCATCGCTGTGCTGCAATCGGGTAATCGTAAGCGGGAGTGACATTCACCTACCAGTCTTCTACAACTACTGTGAACCAGCACTCTATCGATCAGTTGTAAGAGTGGTTCTCGGACTTACGCCAGTTACAGGCGCTGTTTTTTCAGAATATTATACTTTCATCTTGCTTTTCGGATGCACCGATGAGAGATCCAGTTTTCACAGCGAACGCCATGGCTTATCACCCCTTTCACTCGCACAGGCCGGCAGACTTCCCAATGTCCGCTTTCCTTGCTGCGGCTCAACCTTCGTTTTTCCCAGCGCTCACTTTACCGCCGGGTCTCAGTAAACCTCTGGCCGATCATGCGCTCTCAGGCGCGGCTGAGGCTGGACTACACGCGGCGCTGGGTCATCACCACCAGGCTGCTCATCTCCGCTCTTTCAAGAGTCTAGAGCCAGAAGAGGACGTTGAAGACGATCCTAAAGTTACGTTAGAAGCGAAGGATCTTTGGGATCAGTTCCATAAAATCGGAACCGAAATGGTCATCACTAAATCGGGAAGGTAATGCCTTTTTATTTGTATTTTTTCGTAGAACATAAACTTGTTAATGCTTATGCGGTTACTTACATGTAGCCTACTCTGAAAAAGTTTTGTAGCCTATTTTTATTATGGAAAATGTTATATCTCTCTCTCTCTCTCTCTCTCTCTCTCTCTCTCTCTCTCTCTCTCTCTCTCTCTCTCTCTCTATATATATATATATACACACATACATAAGTCTACGGTTTAGGCAATTTGAAATTTTATAAGAAAATAATTGAATGTTATGGCATTAGATTAAGGTATCCTTCGACTGAAAATATCCTCGTGAAATATCCGTAAACAATTTTGCGAGGATATTGTATTTGCACGAATGTGATAAAGCCTATAGGCTACTAAACGAGTAGACAGGAAATTTATATTTATTTGTGTCAAAATGACTTTAACATTAAACCTAAACTATGTCTCTTTATAACTAATTTCTTTTAAAATGTCAAATAAATATTTTAATGAAGGAATCTGTTCCGTCCACAGGAGAATGTTTCCACCATTTAAAGTGCGCGTGAACGGCCTGGACAAAAAGGCCAAGTATATTCTTTTGATGGATATTGTCGCGGCAGACGACTGTCGGTACAAATTTCACAACTCTCGATGGATGGTCGCAGGAAAGGCCGATCCGGAGATGCCCAAACGAATGTACATTCACCCGGATAGCCCAGCCACGGGTGAACAGTGGATGGCAAAGCCTGTTGCCTTCAATAAACTCAAACTGACCAACAATATATCGGATAAACATGGATTTGTAAGTCACATTAGGTTTCATTTAATTCTGCTGTGGAAACGTCTGTATGTGCCCAAGTGTAGTTTTGTTAGTTAGAAATAACTCAAGTTTTTTTTTTTTTTTTTTTTTGCTTAATCTTTTGTATGTTATTTTCATACAATGGTAAGAGGCCTATGGTATGGAAAGGAGGCAGTAATAATATACATACAGGATTAAAATAAAGTTATTGAGGCGATCAAGATGTAAAGCCGATTTCAAAATGCCAAACCGTTTGTGCGCCTCTTTAAATATATTTCCCCCTTTTTTAATGAGAGTGGTGTTGTTGGCCACTTTTTCAGCTACAATGGGGAGAATGTGCAGTCATTAGATTCCTAAAAGGTTTTCAGTGTTTGTTGCCTAAATGAAGCATGAAAGACCCGGAGAGCAGTTTCCTTTACATTAAATGCCACAGGGCAAAACATGTCCCATGATCGACCGTGTGAGCCAAAGATATTAATGTTTTTTGTTTTTTTTCTCTCTCTCTTTCTGCCCAGTCTATAGGCCATGACACTATTTAAAACAAAATGCAAAACAGCCAAATGGCAATTTAGATTTTGTATTTTATTTATTCATTTGTTTTACTGTAATATAATTGCCTTTTGTAAATAAAATTATACTAACTATTATGGGATATAAGCTAATTTTATAATTAGAGTATACTGGTGAAGGCCTACTGCTCTCATAAACCCCACAATATTGTTGCCAGGATGTATGGAAAAATTCGAATTTAATATCAGAAATCTTAGCCAATTTTATTTTACAGGTTTATTCAAAATTGTTAACAATGCAATTCTGTTAGCTATATTCTTGACAGTACGGAGCATTTACAGAATTACTGTTTTCTACCTTTCAGACCATTCTAAACTCAATGCACAAGTATCAGCCCAGGTTTCACATCGTTAGAGCCAACGATATTCTGAAACTCCCATATAGCACATTCAGGACGTATGTTTTCCCTGAGACGGATTTTATTGCTGTCACTGCATATCAAAATGACAAGGTAAGTTACTGTAGAGCAAGTTAAACATAGAGTTGAATAGGCCATCGTTTTATTTAATGCATTGTTGTTGTTAATCGTACGTTTAGAAAGTGAAATTATTGGCAACTTTTTTACTATACATGTGTGTTTATCATAACTTACACATCCCCCATGTTCTCCTTCTTTTCGTATTCGTCGTGAATAGAGTTGATTATAATTGGAATGACAGTATATGCAGTCTGGTGGTCCAATAAGTTTACTGGCCAATCAAACTCGATAAACGCCACGGAATACTTGTTCGTATGTACAGCTCAAGATCCATTTAGCAAAACGATATGCTCAACAATCAAGTGGCCCGTAAATAATGTAAAAAAGTGCCACAATGGGTTCGGTTAAACCAACGAAAGTGTTACGATTTAGCCGCTTAATTGTAAACTTGAATTGAATTAAATGTAACGTATAGGCTACAACGAATAAAAAGTACGGTTTATAAGGACATGTCGACATCGATCATTAACTTGGGATCATTCGGGTCAAACCACTAATTAGTTCCAGAATAATTTTAGACTGATAGACTATTCATATACAATGCCCCGAGCGAAATTACATTTAAAATGTATATTTGAATGTTTAAATTTAAATTTAAATGTAGTAGTAGTAATAATAATAATAATAATAATAATAATAATTGTACTCTTTCCTTAGATCACACAACTAAAAATCGACCATAATCCATTCGCAAAAGGATTTAGAGACACGGGGAATGGAAGAAGAGAAAAAAGGTAAGGATAGCCTATTGTGTGTAAACGTTGTACCTATATTATAAACTAAGGGATAACAGTTATTTATTAATTCATTTATTCATTTATAGTTGATTTAGTAAATATGTTATTATGTCAGTGATCGATTTGACATTAAACTAATTTCAGATTGGTTTTCAGAAAACAGTTAGCTCTGCCGTCGATGCGCTTGTATGATGATCAGTGCAAAGTGGATAGAGATGGAGGAGATTCGGACGACTCATCCGAACAAACTGCTGGGAGGGGCTCAGTCCACTCACCGACTGGACCAGTATCAAGTCCACTTAACTTCAACAGATCCAGAGGTAAAACATATGTATTATAAGGCCATTTACAATTTTCTATACATTTGTAGTTGTGACAACTCCAATAAGATACAAAACATAGCTTACAAAACCGTGCATATCTGTATTATAATATACATCATACATAATTCGCTCGAAATTTGATAGATTATAGCCTACGAATGTGCACTATGTAGCTCCCTAGTGTTAAAAAAAAATAAATAAAATGAAACCCTGAGTTTTACTGGGTCGACACGAAAGGAATCCCCCTCATTACATGTGCAATTAATTACATATCCAAATAATATCCATACCTTTGCTGTATCATTTGAGAGTCATAACTGTTAATCTATATTCACCTAAACGATTATAGGCTAAATTAATATTTTAAAAGCTAATAAGAAGGTACTTTCTATACTAGAAAATGACAACTTTATTTTGCAAGCATTATCATGCATTTTACCAAACTGTTGCATTTAACAGACTGTTGTAGCGTAAGGGCTATCTCGCTTAAACTTGTGCAAACCAGTGGCAATTTATTGTGCATGTTTTGGTACAAAAAGATGCATTCCCCATTTTATATCCCATTATTTTCTCTTCAAATTTAGCTGAAGCAAAATATAAAATTTTGTAACTAATTCGACAGGATGATTAGTATGAAGTCTGCTGGGGGAGTTGCAACAGGAATCAACAAGTTAACTGTTTGCAATTTTCTTTATTATCTGTGGTGTGTTCATGGCATAAGTAAATATTTGTATTTGTATTTTTTGACTGTTACATCACCTTGGCTATTTTCAGACTTTTTTAACTGCATGACTGCAGTGCAATTTGTGAGACCAATCCAATCAAAAATTAGATAAAAAATTGTGCCAGTAAAATATATTTATAGATCATCAGGTTAAATCAGAAAAATTGTCAAGTTGCATGTATTTACACAATTTAGATGATGGAAGATGATGCCTACAAGAACATACGCTTTTGATGTTTACAAGTCCTGCAGGCACTGCTGGTTATAGATTTGCTATGCCCAAACAAATGTAGTGGATTGGTTCTCAAGAGCACTTCTTCTCGTGTGCATGGTTTGGGACTGCTAATTTTTCATCTGGAAGCCATTACAATTAATTAAGAATGTATTATTTTTTCTTCAAACTTCACAAATCCCCAAAGTTTTGTAAAAGCAAAAGTCACACTGTGCCATGTTTGAATTCTGGCACATAGGAAGGAAGCAACCCATTTCATTTATCCCCATTTAACCATAGTTAGTTATGTATTATTTGTAAAAGAGTGGAAATAACAATGTAAACTCATTACAGGCACAGTTGCTTTTCTTTTCTGTTTTATCAAAACAAAAGAAAACTAATGCGGCTAAAATATTTCTGTTTTCCAGATGACAATCACAGCAATGAAAGTGACCACGAACTTGACCAACATGATGATAGGTCAATCAGAGTTAGTAGTCCAAGCCAGGGATCACCATCACCATTCAGCCCCCATTGTGAGGACAAAGTCAAGGACAGACCTAACCTAGAAAAGAAAGGGGACGTTTCAGATTCAAGGAAAGAGAATGACTCTGTCTTCAGTACTCCAAACCTGGAAAAGGACAAGCTGGACAGCAGGGATTTGAAAGAATCAGATACCTCCAAAAAGGATAGAGACTGTGTAGGCCTAAGCACAGTCAAAGATGGCTTTTCCCCTCTGATGGTTCAAACAGAGAGCCCATCGCATTTTAGTACAGGGCACTTGCAAAGTCTAGCCTACTCTGGTTTACAGAATCAACATTTCTTTAACCCACTGAGTACAGGACAACCCCTATTATTTCACCCTGGGCAGTTTGCTATGGCTCCAAGTGCTTTCTCAACCATGGGCATGGGACACTTGTTAGCCTCAATGTCTGGAGCAAGTGGACTAGAGAATGGCGGCCTCTCATCTCAGACTACCAGTTCACCAAATCCTTTCCCATTCCACTTATCACAACATATGCTTGCATCTCAGGTATGATGATTGTTTATGATATGCATTATCACTATAATTAAATAGATTTCAAACCTAATTTCTAAATATTGCCGACACCTTCACACATGCATCTCCGCGTATAATAAAGCGTCTTCAGAGTTGTATACAGTGCCCAAATACTTTTATAAAAATTGACTCAAGTAAAAGTATTAAAGTATGAACTGCTAAATATTCAACACACTCTCACTGCAAAATCATAAGGATTCGTACGACTTTTCCAAATTTGGCTAAAACAGCTTTGTAACATGTTTACACACTCTACTGATCAGTTAGGTTTAGATGAGGTGTTTGGGTATGGGCATAATATTAATAAGTATGTCCTTAACGCCTCATGTGTGGCTCTAACAACATCTTACGAAATCATACGAAATAGCCAGCTCCTAAAATATGTATGAATTTTCATGAGATCGGGTTGAAATATTACACATATAAACAGTTATCCAGGAAAGGCAGGAGGCCTGAAAAAAAAAAAAAACTTTATGGCAGTGTTTCCAAAAATTCATCAACTTAATTTATAGTGAAGTCATCAGAAATATTATTCTTGAGTAAAGTACAAATATGCAAAACATTGTACTTCATAACAAGTATTTGTATAGCCTAGCCTTCGTTTCTACACCTCTGAGATTCCCTAAGTTTAAAGTGAATCATAAAGTAACTTGTGAACCTCATCAAACTCTTAAGTTTGAACAAGTTTAACATTTTGTGTCATAACTTCAAAATGTAAAATAGTGTCTAATATCACTTTTCACAATTTTTTTCTGTCAGAACTGTTTAACAAGCTGAATTTGGAATCATGCCGAAATACAGGAAAATAGTTTAGGCTAGGATATTGACAGAGAACATTCAATTATTGTATCAAGCATTACCCCTACATAACGTGCATTTTGATTATGTTTCTCTCAGTAGACTACACTTATGTTAGGCCTACATAAACATAAGGCAACAATGTGATGACTATATTTGTATTTATTAGTAAGCCAGTTTTATTTCCCGTGTTGGTCTGATTATGAATTAAAATAGCTTATTGTTTTACATTTAGGGTATCTCCATGCAACCATTCGGGGGACTGCTACCATACCCGTACACATACATGGCGGCGGCTGCGGCGGCTGCAGCAGCTTCTGCTCTCCCCGCCGCCAGTGCCGCGTCCTCCCTCAGCAGGAACCCCTTTCTCAACTGCACGAGGCCACGATTGCGATTCAGCCCCTATCAGATCCCGGTATCTATTCCCCAGGGCTCCGGTCTGCTTACAACCGGCTTAACAAGCACACTGAATGCGGAGTCAGAGTCATCGAAATCAGGCAGCAGGGAGAGCAGTCCCATATCTGAGCACCAAAGCCATAAAACCGGCAGCAGCCAAAATACGGGATCTACAAAATCTTCAGTGAAGGATTCCGTTAACGAACTGCAGAATATACAGAGATTGGTCAGTGGACTGGAAAAACAAAGGGACATGTCCCCCGGAAGCGATTCACCAAAGTGATTCCATTGATGATCTATAACACACCTGTTGACTCTTTCTAATTGCTTAATTTTGCTTAAAAAAGTCAACGTTTGACAGTGATGAAGTGATGGCTCAGATATTGCGGCATTGCTTATCGAGGAGGCCTAAAATATGACAGCCCCCGTACCTGGTTTTCAAGGAAAAATGCATGTTACCTTTCCCCTCCCCCCGGATCTGCTACAAGGCATGCTGGCGGCGACTGACAAATTTGAGGCTCAGTAGGCTATTTCATCAATGGACTGTTCATTATTTGACCCGGGTTATCATGTAGATGGCGTTTATCCAAAACCTTTTGGGACCAAAATTGTCGTTGTATATTACTGAAAAACGACTGTTAACAATCTCTAACAACATCTGAGGGTGGCCAACTATTACGTTTCTTGTGTCTGGGACCTATCCCCCCTAATTATTTATAATAATAAATGTAAAAGACGTATGTAAATAAGGTGAACGCATTGAAGGAGGTGTAGATTTTAATTTATTGAAAACTGTACATTGATGTGTAAATACTGTTAGGTCTCAATTTGTTACATTTATATATTTTTCCCATTTACAACAATGAACATATAGGAACATTATCTAGCGTTGATGGCAGGATGCCGAATGTTTTTGGATGTTTGCGATATCCTGCCAAATCTTCATGAAGGAGAAGCCACTACAAATCAAATAAAAGTAAAGGCTATTTCACTTATTAATAACATTTTAACCCAGCGGTTGGCCATAGGCAGGGAAAACTCAGGTTTCTTTCTAATCTTGCATTGAGAAGGTCATTGTTTAGTTTCTTTTATGAGATCTATTTAAACATCTCGGTGCTGGATTTTCGGGTAAATGAACGATTTTGTTGCATTCTCTAAATTTCAATAAAACGAAAGTGTTCATTATTCATTTGTATTAGGGCCTACTTCATCTCTTTTTCTGCATAGTTGTTTTTAGTAAATATGCATAGTCAACACAAAATGCATGGGCAGGATTTTTTTTTTCTAGAATATAACTTAAGTAGATATAAATTCAAAATAGTTGACTGTCAGTATTTTGTATTGGTTCTAAATCGGACCTGATATTTTAGACCTGGTTCTTTCGTATGACATTCTTGCGACTATTCCTTAGGTTGCAAGCATTTGTGCATTTTCTGTTATATATATATATATATATATATATATATATATATATATATATATATATATATATATATATATATATATTAATCAGCTCCAACTAATTTTTGCCTTATGTGATTTGGTATCAGTTGTGATTCAGTCAGATCTCTCAGAAGTTCATGTGAACTATCTATATACAACGTCAGTGCAGTTAAATAGACTATAAACGGGTTGTGATCCGTCCTGAAGTAGCATGTAGCTAAAGCTGATGTAGCCACGCCATCTGTTGATCACCGAATGTAGTTTTTGACATAAAGGTCGGGATAAATAGGCTAATAATTGATCACCCACAGCATTTGATAAAATAATGATGTTTTATAATGTATAATGTTGTATAATCATTATTTTTAACTGTCGCATAACCTATAGCATTGTATAATAATATATAGCATTGCTAATAATGACGCTCTGATGGTCTGATATGAAAAGACTGAAAGCAAACCAAGTTTCTCTTCAAAAAGGTCATGTATTCACCATAATTCTAACTTCAGAACTTTTTTTTTATTTTTATTTTTTTATACAAATCATTGCTATTTTCAATAGTTCGTTTTTAGGTTCTGCTTCCGGTAATAGTAGGCTATATGTTGCACGATATTGTTTGTTTTCGCGGGACTTATCTTCATGTCTATGTTTCTGTTGGCCATTAATATATGAATCTTTCACCTGTTATAACTGTATACACCTCCGGGTGGGGATGGAGAGACAGTTGAGAAAAGTGTCACCGTGCTTTTGGAAAGGGTTCAGCAGGGACGCCTCGCAGCCTCAGCAGCAGACAGACCTTTGTCCCGAATCCGGCGCCTGTCGCCTGCCTGCCGGCCACAGCCTCTACACACCCGCGCACAATGTCTGACGGCATCTCCAGAGTCCTGGCGGGTAATTAGAGAGTCCCTCGCCCTTTTCTTTTCTTTCTAAAACCATAATCACAAAACTCATTTTATTTAGAGCCTATTGTTAAATTCCGTTACGTCCAATTAACAGAGCCAAATTCTCGACCTTGTACTCTCGCTGAGAAAAAAAAATGTTTGTCTAAAACAATTAGTCAAGGACTGATCACTGGCTCCAGTAGCCGCCCTAGAGAGAGTCCCAAACAACTCAAGAATGAGACCACGCTACCCCTCTGCACCATTTAAAAGGTGCATTCGAGTGCTTAAACCTAGATACACATTTTAAAGGGCAACTTTACCACCTCAAAATGACAGACTAATGGACTAAATCACAGTATGAAGAATATCGCCTTTTATTAGAAACGGTTAGACAACTTTAGCTTAAACTAAGATTAACAATACCATTTGTACTCCCAGTGTTCATTAAGGAAACATATTATTATTATTATTATTATTATTATTATTATTATTATTATTATGGTAAAACGCATAGCTTTAGCATATCATATCTAAAACACATACCTTTTAATTTAATAATTGCCTACATAATAGCCTACTAATAACGGACGTTTATATATATATATATATGTGGTGAGGGGACCTTTTACCCCTTTTGACCTCATTGATCAGGAACATTTCATTTTGTACCCAATTATTATTATACAATAATGTATTAATTAGATTTTGCGTTGTTTTCATTGCAATGCTGTTGTAATGAGTTGTTGCCATTTATTTGGCTACGCGCAGTTTGTAATATTGCAACACAACAAAGTAGTTCCTTAAAAATTCCTTAAAAGGCCTGTGCGTATTTTTGTGTGTAGTGAGTTGTTGTTGTCTTTGTGGGGGGCTTCTCTCTGTTGCTTCATTAAGAGTTATAAAGACTGCATTTTTGATACAAGTATCCACGAGGGAAAAGCTGAGTCTGTCTGTCGCAGTTAAAATTTGAGATCATTTGAAAAAGCGTGAGAGTCGAGCTTTGCCCTTTGAAAATAAATGATGACTGCAAATCACTGCGCTTGATTCATATACATTTAGATACAGTTTCAAGTTCACATTGCCCTCTACTGGTAAATTATTGAATGTATTTCCATTTTGAACAGCTGAGTTGATTTTAATTTAGCCTCAAAATGCAGTACCAGGTTAAGAGAGCAGTATTTTTGTTCTAATTTCGACAGATACGTGTATCACTATACAGTGAGGTAAACATGAAGTGCATATTGCACTACTTTAAATGAAAAAGCTTAAAGTGCTTTTCATTTCGACTTTGGTGTTCTCAAGTTTTTGGAAATGTACCAGGGGTTCAAAGTATTTAACATTTTTTATACATTAATTTGACACATGTCTGGTACAAATATGTGGTCTGGTTTCAAGAATACAGTTTATACTTTTTTTCATTATCTAGCTGGAAAGAACTGAAGTGAAATGCAACAATGTGCCCCGTAGGTGGGGGATGTTGTAACATGATCATATAACAACTTCAGTTCAGTACAAGTTAAGATCAGTCGACAGCATTTGGGGCATAATGGAGATTACAACGAAAAACTATTTTGAACTGTCCCTCCATTTCTTAAAAAAAGCAAAAACTGAGATTACAGTGAGGCACTTACAGTGGAGGTGAATGGGGCCAATTTTTGGAGGGTTTAAAGACATAAATGTGAAGCTTATAATTTTATAAAAGCACTTACATGAATTATTTTGTTAAAACCTATGCATTATTTTAGCTTTAACGTTGGTTAAATCACATTTTTACAGTCATTTTTGGGTTTTAGGGTTTGTTGGCATTACATCGTCATGGCTACTCAATTGTAAAACTGGCTGTAACTTTACACAAAAAATGTTTATAAGTTATACACTAAAATCATGTTTACACACATATTGTTGTGTTGTTGCTATAACTTTGAAACAGTGAGTATTTTAACATTTACAGCTTGTCCCCCATTCACTTCCATTGTAAGTGCCTCACTGTAACCCAGATTTGTGTTTTTTTTAAAGAAAAGGAGGGCAAGTCAAAATTATTTTTTTAGTGGTAATTAATATTATGACACAAATGCTGTCGAGTGAGTTTAACTTGTATTGAACCCAGACTATTCCTTTAAAATATCCCTCTAACAATTGTATCTGATCTAATTAAAATCCATAGAAGATAAACAAAAATACTGTGTCAATAAACACTTATTAACATCATCATATAAAATATAGCTTAATTTTTGAACTTGACAGTGAACACACAACAAAGCCACAAAAAAGCATGCAAATAGATGAACACACACACATAAAGGGAATTATGTAATGTACATAGTTGACTGCATGGAATCGCATATTGTTTGTTCTAATAGGGGCACGCAGTGTTACAATGCGCCCTGCCTGCACAACTAATATTTAAACCTGGCTAGTCACTTCTGTTGGCTATTACATTATTCTATTACACTTTCCCGATCACCCAGTATGTCCAAAACTAAAAGCTACAAGTAAAAGCTGATCTTCCTGGGACTTCGCTAGATAATTAAGCTAGTGCATCACTTGTATATAAGAATATCAGTCCTAAAAATGTAAACTGGTTAACCTTTCCTTCTTGCTCTCTTAAATCTATATGATTATTGCTAGGGAACAGATCTCCCTTTGGACAGAGAGACACCTGAATTTCACTGTTCTCCGCAGCTGTTTCCACAAAGGCCTTTTGGATGGAATCAGGGACAGGTATTCAGCTCAATATTACATCAGTACAATATACAGTTTCTCGATATGAAGGAGCCCCACATAAGCCCACGGTAACATGAGATGCCAGTTAGGTTTTAGTGAAGTAAACTGTGATTAGCAACGCAGTTTTAGTCATCTCAGTCATCTAAATGTCTTAATGGATGTTAGCACTGGCTGGATTTTTAGAGCTGCTTGCTTGAAACGTCTAAGTGAATTGGGGTTACAGTGTCTGTGTTCAGTGGAGTCACCACGTAACCTTATCCCTGTGTTTTAAAGTCTTGTCTGTTTATTACACAAGACTTTCTAGTTTAAAGCTAAGGAGTTAAGCAATATTTTACATAACTGAGTCATTCAATATGTCTAAAAAAATGGAGTTTAAAATATATGTTTAGTTTTTGTTTTGTCTTTTTTAGACTAAGACTAAATTCATTCCAGACACGGAGGGATTCATGTTTTATGGGAAATGTCTTCAAGTAGTGCTACTTGAAAGAAACAAGAAAATATGTCAGACTAACCCAAGAGCAAGTTTTCAAGTTTAAGGCATTTAAATAATTGAATATGAGGTGTACTTGTCTCCTGACAGCTAATTAATGTTTTTTTGTTTTTTTTAAAGAGGAAGAGTGTCTTCAAGTGACTTGACGACATATCACTTACAAATTGTCAAATGGAGTATATATGGGAATAAAGTTAGTATAATGACAAACACACTCACATTTAAACATTTGCCCAGTTCAATAAAGAAAATGAAAAGCTGACCTCTTTTGAAAGTCATTATGGTCCAGCTTGGTCCTTTTAAATGTCTGAATAACCAATGGCATATTTTATGTATAATGGTAATGGATCCAGCTACGCTGGTGTTTGAACACATCCTTCCAATTGATAGACCATTGCTAGAATACCTTGATTGCTCTAATGGTTTGAATTTAATTTGAATTCAGTTAGAGGGTGTTATTTATTGAAATGCACTGCTAATACAAAGGTATACAGCAGGTACACAGCAATGGTTTTCATCCAGGGGACTTAGCAAACTTCCAAGGGGGTGCAGGATAACTTAAAATGATTTAAAATAAGTTCTATTAAAATATATAAATTGATGAAAATTATAAATCAGAATGGAATCACAAAATTGAATTGCGATGAATTGGTTTACAATTCTAGGTTTGGGGCAATTGGGGGTCCTTCGATTATTGTCTTGGATAACCGGTGGCCTTGAAATAAACAAGGTTGAGAACCACTGGTATACAAAACTTGCAGATGCAGTTCTAAACTTTTGTGTAGTGGTAGTCTAATGATTTTGATTTTAGACTAAGCTAATTCAAAGGTTGCAGGTTCCAAGCAACGGTGCTCCAGGAAGTGGAGGATGATTGTGATCACAAACCTGGTTCAATACCCCTGTCAGACAGATCTCACTGTGAATTCAGCTACAGTAATGCCATATACAGATGGGATTACGTTTCTAAAAAACCTTTGAGTTACAATTACTGAGATTACCCAACATCTGAGATCTAATATGCTGATTCGGATAGGAATAAAGATCTCTGTGTTTATAACAGAGGTGGGGATGTCTGTTCCCCAGCACATAATTTACGTGATAAAATTAACATATCTTTTAACGTAACTTTATCAGTTTAAATTTAAAATGTCTTATCATTTAAAACATTTATTTTAAATAATTAATTATTTAATGAACCATTCTTAGCTGTTTACACAATTTGGCTCTCCTTGTTAATTTTACTTTCTTATTTTTTGTTTGAATGGCAAACAAATTTACATCTAAATTGGAAGTCATGCAGCAGGCAGAAGACTGGTGTGCACAGCACATATAAGTAGTTCATGTAGGTCAAAATACATGAGGAAAAACGTTGTGAGAATTCAATCTCAGCAATCACAGACATTTGCATTCGGACGGGATTAGATTTATCAGAGGACCCTTGAGCTAGCTGAAAAACGGTATGTTATGTGCTCTAGAATTTTTACAGTGGTTATGTGAGGAAAAACACAGACATGTCAGATTCAGACAGGATTAAAATAACAAAGAATATCTGTGAAACTAACTTCCTCTGGGGAAACTAGTTCTGTCCGAATATGGCTTAAGTCAAAATTCTGCTGCCGAAATCGTTCTGTGTTTACTGAAATTTGAATAGCTACCCAGTGATCGAAGCGTGAACACAATGGCACATGTGCGCTCCAGTTTGCAAGTGAAATTTCCACAAAGTGGCACCAAAAGTGAGTTGTTTTTAGTTGTACTGTAAATAATGTAATACAATCAACAGGAATGCATATTTCACCACTCACCTAAACCTTACCTTCAGTGGATTAAAAATTTAAACTTGAAGGGAAAATACAACCTCCCAATTGCGCTTTTTATTGATTATGTGAATGCAATTACTTCCTAAATTACATGGGACTAGCACCGATTCTCTGAGACTAGTTGCAGAACATGCAATCAGTAGTTCCACAGAAAAAAGGTAAACACATTTGACATAGTGCAAATATGTCTGATGGGAGATGTCGCTTGTCAATAACTCTGCGGAACGGAGTCTACATCAGGCTACTGAAACATTTCCCAATCTAGAGCAATTTTCTTCAAGGGGATTGTTGCTGCAAATAGTATACTGAAAGCTGCTTTTGGATGAAATAAGTTGCCTGCTACAATTGCAAGTAAGAGCAAGGTAAACGTTACTTAAGAACTCAGCCTTTCCTTTACCCAACCTCTTAAACACAAGCAGGAATCTAATTTTGCAAAACTACCCACCCTGTTTCTGCCGTGCTGCCCAAAAACAACCCTTTAGCTCTGCATTAAATTGTCACAATTCGTTTTGTGCCAAGGAACCCACCAACTCCAATTACTGTTTCGGGGGTTCATACAAGAGCCTCTATTTCCCTCTGCCATGTGTGGGAACCTTTTAGCTTCTAAACCTTCGCCAGCATCGGTTCTGAGTTTCCTCAGCACCACCTTGGTGAACAGCATGATCAAAAGCAAGGCTAATGTCAAGGCACCCTCCCCCCGTCCCCTGTAATCATTCCCACAATACTGTGAGCAACTAAACCACGTGTGCTCTGTGTCTGTCATTAATGGACATGTGTTCTATATAAAATAAACCTGACTCACAATAGCCTGCCACTGATCCTTACTGCTGGTTGCGTGACAGAAGAGAGGCACTATCCATGTGGATCCATTATTGTAATGTTGTGATGCTAATGTTAAAGTAACATTTTAAAAAGCAAGGGAGCCAAAAGCAGGAGAGAGCAAATGAGTGGAGGTCATTTTACCTTGATAAGAAGGTTTTAGTTTAAAGGGTTTGTTCATTTTCTGATAATTTACTGCAAAAAAGGTCCATAATAGAAAACCAGTCAGGTATGTATGTATGTGTGTGTGTATGTATGTATATATATATATATATATATATATATATATATAACAATTGTGTTGTTGTCATAAATGCGACATTAAAACCAAATTTTCTGAAGCAACCATGTCATTTTGTGTCACTTCTATGAAACTTCCATCTCACGTGTCAGCTTGTGTGCTTGGCTGGGCTCGAGCCTCGGTGCTCTGAGTCCAAAGCCACTCAATAAGGTAAGCTACAACACAAATTAATCACATTTGAATAAGTGTATATACACTGGTAGCCAAAGGTTTGGAATAATGTTCAGATTTTGCTCTTATGGAAAGAAATTGATACTTCTATTCACCAAAGTGGCATTCAACTGATCACAATGTATAGTCAGGTCATTGATCATGTGAAAAATTATAATTTGTTAAAAAGAACTTCTGAAATGAATTCAAAGAGCTCTCATCAAAAAAATCCTCCACGTGCAGTAATGACAGCTTTGCAGATTGTTGTCATTCTAGCTGTCAGTTTGTCCAGATACTCAGGTGACATTTAACCCCACGCTTCCTGTAGCACTTGCCATAGATGTGGCTGTCTTGTCGAGCACTTCTCGCGCACCTTACAGTCTAGCTGATCCCACAAAAGCTCAATGGGGTTAAGATCCATAACACTCTTTTCCAGTTATCTGTTGTCCAATGTCTGTTTCTTTGCCCATTCTAACCTTTTATTTTTGTTTTTCTGTTTCAAAAGTGGCTTTTTCTTTGCAATTCTTCCCATAAGGCCTGCACCCCTGACTCTTCTCTTTACTTTTGGACATGAAACTGGCATTGAGCGGGTAGAATTCAATGAAGCTGTCAGTTAAGGACATGTGAGGCATCCATTTCTCAAACTAGAGACTCTGATGTACTTATTCTCTCGTTTAGTTGATTTTCTTTGGTCACAACGTCACCGTGCAGCTGGGTGCAACTACAGTAACTCCATCCAAATCGGTAAGAAATCTAGGGGTAACCATCGATAACAAACTAATGCTCTGATGCTGGCATACAGAACAGTGACAAGGTGACTGCTCCAGCATACCAAAAATCATTTATGCAGAGCTACTAGAATTTATGCAGAGCACTAGAAGCATATATATATATATATATATATATATATATATATATATATATATATATATATATATATATATATATATATATATATTTTTTTTTTTGCACTTTTTGAATGCTACTATTCTGATGCTAGTGAAAATTTTAAAAACTTTTTGTATCACTGTCTCCTTAAGATTATAAAATTTTTAAGTCGCTTTGGATAAAAGTAATGAATAAATGTAATACCAAACAAGGAATTTAGCATGATTACTCAAGGATAAGGTATTGGAGTGATGGCTGGATATGGGGCCTGTCTAGATTTGATCAAAAATGACTTTTTTCAAATAGTGATGGTGATGTTTTATACATCAGTAATGTCCTGACTATACTTTGTGATATGCCACTTTGGTGAATAAAAGTACCAATTTCCTTCCGAAACAGCAAAATCTGTTCATTATTCCAAACTTTTGGCCGCCAACGTAGCTGTGTCTCGTCATATAAGCAGTACAAATGTATAGTTTTTCAAAAATGCGTTAGAGTAAAAGTGTTTCGATATCATAACATGGCAGAGTGCGAGTAACAGAGCGAAAAATAAGTCAAGGTTCCCACTCTTTTCAAGGCACAATTTTCCAGGACATTTTATGTGCCCAGCAGGAATAATATTTAAGATAAAATATACAAGAGGTCATGATGTACAGTATTTTGTGATTATTAAATGGTTATTTTTTCTTAATTCATTACACACATTAATTTTGAAGCATGCAGCACATGCAGATTATATATGTATTTAATTAAATCGCAGCCTTTTGCAGTTATATAATTAATAATCACACTAGAACATATTGCGAGTTACATTTTATTATTTGTCCATTCAAAAAAAAAAAAAAAATCATCTCAAATATGTTGAATATTACGAGAGGTTCTGCATTTTAGCTAATTACATTTTAATGACTGCATTCAGTGATTCCGTCCCTGCTTTTCACATTGCGTTAATCATAGAGCCCTGCATGTGATAACTGCATTAGTGGACCTGGATTGTTCATTTATTTTTGAAAATTAATTCACATCCCGAGGTGTAAAGGCCGTATCGCCAAACCTCCACCTCTAGGGACAGTGTGGCGATGCACTGATGTATCGGCTGCTGTTATTTATTGACCAATTTTTGGCCAAATTAAAACCATAGGTATATCAGTTATAAGCATGAAAAGGTCAATATGAAAAACAGATGGTTTATTTAATGAACTAGTAAAACACTTTGAAAAACACTCAAATTAAAGCACGATCCAGAAATAATAATATTCACAATATGTAAAGGAGTTGGCACCCGTCTATGTAATTTTCATTTTTAGTCTTTCTCGTTCTTTTGTTAATGCGGAAAGACTGCCATTAATGGAAGTTACAGTTGTGAAAATGGCACTTACCTATAGGCTACATGATGAGGGAAACCATCCAAAATGCTTTGACTTCATGACAGTTTGGCCTGTCTTGTGTTCAACAAATCCAATTCATGTTTAATGGAAATTATTTATTATTCGAATAGTGAAAAAGCTTTTGTACCTCTTTTCTTACATTTTTAAATCATAACTAAATCAGTAAAAAAAAAAAAGTGATCTGAAGACTGATGAGTTTTCAGGACATTTAGGTATTTTTCTAATTTTCCATGATTGGAAAATTCCATTGCAAAATTCCAGCTTTTCCAGGATGTGTGGGAACCCTGTTAGATTTTATAAAGTCATAATGAGCCATTGTACTTGCGATTTGTGTGTAAGTGAATAAAAAGCAGTTGTTGTAGTGCATGTAGCATTAATTTCACCAGGAAGCTGCGATGACTAATTATATTGAGTAAAACATGAATTGTATAATGTCAAGGTTGTTGGTATGTTCCCCTTTTTGCTTTAATAAAAGCATGCACTCGAGTTGGCATGGGCTCAAAAAGTTTGTGCAAAACTTGATGATCCATCTTATCCAGCATGATTTGAGAATATTCCAGAAAGCATCTTGTGCAATTCAATTGGAAGCAAGGAACAAAAGAGTTTTGTAACTCTTTTGTACATAAGAGTTAACATTGTCAGTATCACTTATTTTCTTATGATTGTAGAAGTAGTGCAGAATCTTTTTCTTATTAATTTTTCTTTGTTTAACATTTGTCAAAATCCTTAAACTTGCTGTTTATTTCCAGGTTGGTTTTGAGTGCCATGTTTTCAATGTGGTCCCAGATTTTTGGACCCCATTGTGTTAATTAGAAAAAGTCACATATCAAAGCTTCAGTCTACTGTACTGTAATTTCTATTGTATCTTGATGATTTTGTACACTCATTGTTTTTTAAACAGAAATCACCAGCTTATTCACAATATAAACCTATTCTCAGAGCTGGGCTGTGATTGCTGTTTGAAATCATTGTATCAGGATCTTGCTCATTAGCTCTATGGCTGCTGGCGCCTCTGTTAGTCCTGCAGTGGGATGGACTGTCAGATCTAGTGGAATGCTTGAGGGATGATGGGGTAAATAATGAGACTAGAGGGGACAAACAGACCCAGATGGAGCCCCTGCACCCATTCTAACATCTATGAGGCTGAAGATTAGAAAAGAGGCCGTAAGTCACCTGGGTTCTCTACAAAGGAGTTTAGCTGCATATTTGCACATAAAGACCCAAACACTCATGTGCACAGGGTATTTAGGTGTCAGAAAAAAATCAGTCTTAGTGCCTTTTGGGAATATGAAATGGAACGATCTGGTTCTTCTTATAATAATCCTCATAAGGAAATAAGTATGAACATTTGTGTTTTTCACATATCTATTTTCTCTATAGCCATTAAACACAAAAGCATTTACAGCCTTCTTATATGCCCTATACTTTCTATTATCAGGCCTTCACATTTGTCTCAAAATGCAGTTAAATCCTTTTAAAATCTGTAGACATTTTTCACATTAACACTTTTATTTTACTTTTCATTGTATTTATTTCTGTTTTATATGTTCTTTGTAGTTATTTCTTTTACTGTGACGTCAGTGGTCAGCTGCAATTGCCATTTTGTAACAAAGGTGCTGTGGTTCCAGAGGAATTCATACTTGTTCTTACGCTTGGCCTGTAATGGGAAGAATGACATTAAACCTTATTTGACTTGAGCAATTCAGGTCTTCCTAGTCTATTAGACTGCTCTCTGCACCAGCTATAACCTTTACACTGGTTACATTCTTTCACTATTTCATTAAAACTAAAAAACTAAACAAAAAACAACAAAGAAAAAAAACATTTTGAGTGTTAACATCCACAATCTTACACCAATTATGCTTAATGCATAAACAGTTTAAAGGGATAGTTTACCCAAAAATAACAATTCAGTCATTGTTTACTCAGCCCTCTTTTGTTATAACCCTACTATATATGACATTCTTTTTTTAACACAAATGTAGAAATTGTGAAAACATTTTGCTCAGTGATGTCATACAGTGGCAATATATGGAGACTACCTCTTCAAGATTCAAAATAATGCAAAAGTATAATTCAGCCTTTCACTGTGAACTTGTAGTGGGTCAAAACCTTTTGAGAGAGAAAAATAAGGCTGGACATAGAAATGCATCAATTCTTCGACTACAAAGCTCTTCAGATATGTTTAGTATTTTCTGATCTCTGGTTTTTGTGCAGCTGTGATGTGTTCTGTTGTTGCTATCTCTATGGCAGACCTGTTTTTAGATAAGCAAACTGGTTTTCCCTTGAACACCTAATGTCGCAAGGGGCCGCATGAACTGTTGCTCTTGTGCCATAACATGAATGTGCACAGGAGATCAATGGTCAGTGAAAATTGTCACTAAATAATACATTACATTTCAGTTAGTTTCTCACCAAACCTTCTCATATGCTATCATAACAATCATGAGTCTCTTAGAATACAATATTAGACTTCTGAATTATACATATACATTCTTTTGAAGCTTAAAGATGTTGTTGCCCCAATGGGTGAAACTGGAACTACAGTCTTGTGCATCTTGTGCAACACTGCGCAAGTAACATTTGAATGGATTATGTTACAGGCACAGAATATTTTTCAGAAACAATTGGGGATTGTAACAGTAATATACTCCTAACCCAAACCTTAAACCTAACTATAATCATTACAGTACAGAGACCAAAACAGTGTTCTTTCACTTCTGTGCAAATATAGAATCTCGTTAGCCAGAAATAAACATATATATGATGTCAAAGGCACATCGCAGGATATTTTCAGGCTATGAATATTCGCTGAATTGCGCCGCTTGTGTGTAATTCTGCATTTCAGGTCAGAATCTTTGCAACAGAATAGCATCGAATAGTCCTTTTTGTAATATTCAAGTATATTTGGCAGTTGGCTGTGGGCAATGCCATGCTAATTGTGCTTGGATTTCATTTTGCACAGTGTGGTTACAAGGGTTAGACGATTTTCCGAGGTAATCCTCAGATTACACTCAGTATTTTGTGTACTCTCTTTAGTACCCTCAGGAAGCACTCTGTTGTACTGCAGCAGATCAAGTGTTTGCTCCTCAAGTGTTTCCTTTGACAAATGGGGATACAGGCAGATTGAGGCAAGGATTAAAGACAGACTGAACCAAAACAGATCAGGCAGGAGCTACAAGGTGATTATTTGTCTAAAGAAAGCCACAGAAGTTCATCAGGGCAATTTTGTTTGAAGCTAAGCTGTTGTTAGGCCAGTGAAGCTCATTATTGTATCTGAAAGCTCTCCGCCATTAAAAAAAACCCCACACCAACATAATGACATGTAGGGGCCGTTAACACCAAACATTTTTTTTGGTTTGTTTGTTTTTTTGCGTCTATCCATACTGATTTAAAATTGTTTTCCTTTGTAAACAAGTGCTGTTTTTAAGCATCTTGTGCGGGTTTTTAAGCATATTTGTTGCACTGTTTGTAGTTTTTTCAACACAAGAGCATGTTCGGTCTGAAAGGTGATTTATCAGTAATTGTTTCCTTAATGCAAAAGTTCCAACCTGAAAAGTATTGTAATTATGTTAGTATTATTTGAACAGCTAAATATGCAACTTCATACAGTTATGGCACAATCAGAGTGTCAGAAGGCTTACTTTGAATATTGTGGCAAGTTAGCATAGTTGCCTACAGCGTGTGTGTGTGTTGGGCTAAAGAACCCAGTTGCTTTCAAGGTTACAAGCAATCCATATGACCTGGTCTATTTCACAGGGGCAGGCATTTCTTGGATACCTGCAGCTTAGCTGACCACAATTACTTTGTGATCACCTAAAGCTTGTGCATGAAGTCAAACTAGGGGATTTGTTGCCTCATCCCTGGCTTAAGAAGGCTCTTATCTGAGGGATGAGCCACATCTTACAGTCTAACATCTTCATCCAAGCTGTTCTCATATGACACAGATCTCAGCCAGCCACTGTGCGTGTGTGATCCCCTCAAGGTGAGTGTTAGGTCTTAAAGGACAGACACTCTGGCCAACCAGAATGCCAGTATAGTCCTTGTACTATAAGTTAAAATGGTTTAGTTGTAATTTTGCATTTACTTGTGTATATTTGTAGATTCAGACTAATTGCTCAAGGAAACATGTCATCCACATTATTAACTTTAGAGACTTTATAGAGTTCTTAGTTGTGTATGAAGTTTCTTTTAGATGTTTTATTTTTTTATTCTTTGGAGAAATAAATATTAAGGATGCCATAAAATATCAATATATCGATTATTGATCGGCACATTATTTTAACTATATTGTTTAGGCATCGACATATTAAAATTAGCAGATACTTAGGTTAGAAGACTAATTTGCAGGCTTTCCAATTCACTCAGTTGGCCTTCTGTTTAATAGTGTGACGTGTCATAATAGCGTTGGGGGACCACAAAAGGGTATATAACATTTACTGAAGCCGGGTAACAGGTAGGAAAAGCTCCTTGGGTATCACACACAAAGGACGAGCTGATGTGGCGCAGTAGAGGGCAGTCCAAAGTTACGAAGGTTTTGCACATTAAGAATGAACACATTGAAGTTGAAGAGTTTGCAGGTTAGTGTATGAAACTGGTGTAACTGCACAAACCAAACAATTAGAAATTATGACATTTATTGTGCAATTTCTCTGTATGTGCTCGTAAAAAGGCTTCATTGAAGCTGTCAAACCACAAAACAGCATACTTGTAACTGGATGTATACTTATAAACAATATATCATCCAGTGATGGCTAAAGTAAATAATCTTTGCCCTTTTGAAAATTATTTGTTCAAATTTAATGGAAAACTATGCGAGTTGCACTCCATGGCACTTCAGAATTTGTGTTGCCGTTTTGTTGTGTGTGTGTGTGTGTGTGTGTGTGTGTGTGTGTGTGTGTGCACCTTTGTAGAAAATAATTGTTACGGATTTTAGAATGTGGCATGTATAATTAAAAAAATATGTTATTATATCATTTGGGGTAAAATGGCTCATTATTTGGCAGGTATTGCATGAAAGTTGCCGTTTTTTATAAAAGTTGTTATAACCGCATATCAATGATGTTTAATGTATTCGTAAATGAGTTATAAGTCATTAATTAACCTGTTAATAAACCCTTAACAAAGGGAACATTAATGTAAAGTGTTACTATTGTTAATTTTGACTTTTGGTATTTGGCTTCGGTAAACAAACAACTTTTTACTCCTGACAAACTGAAGACATCTCCATTTGTTCTCCAGTTAATCTCATTGCTGCCCAGGAGAAACTGAGATATTAAAGAATTTGTTGATGGGCTACAGATACAAATTTCCAATATGTTGTAAATGGTTACAAAATGTGGCAATTGTATGAGAAGTGATTCTACTGTCCAAAATAGTTTTAAAAATATCATATTTTTGTGTTTCCTTCCTACATCGATCCCTGAATGATGTGATATGCTGTGTTGGTTGTTCAACTGTTTATGTAGTGAATGTAATATTTGAAGGAAACAGAATGTGCATAAACTCTTAAAAGGACTTTAAATTCCTCTAAAGCTCACTTCTCCTCCCTGATGCAAGGCTCTCTTTTCACGTTCGTAATTCATGACTGATAGAGGGCCTGCTCTTAGTCTCTTTGATAAGATAAGACACAATCAACCATTCAGATAAAAGATGGCCTGTTGACCCTGTATACAGGCTCCAGATGTACCATGACTCACAAACATACCGCTGGAATGAAAGAGAGGCTGATATATGTCAGTAAGCATTTTCTGTAGGCTCTCTTCCTGTTCCAGACTGGGTAATGGGTGCAGTACTCTGAACTGGACACTTGTAGATATGGGCTGAATGTGAGTTATGCAATGCAGATGAAATCACACGACAGAAGTAGGTTATGCTTCCACTTGGAGCTGTTGGTGTTTTGAGTGCAACTATCAGATAACCTCTGCAATTCTGCGGGGCATGAATGAGTGACAGGCCAGACGTCTCATCCTCTTATAGGTCTTCTCTCATCACAAGTTAAACATGTAGAATCGTGTGTCTGTGTCTGTGTGTGTTCATGTACAGGGGTGTTAAGGTGAGCTACTTAAGCCAGTGGGCCTCTATATTGTGACAGTTGTTGCTGATGTGCACTGCAGAAGATGAAAGGAAAGACAATATGTTTGCTTTCTTTGTGTCATGGCTCTTGCTTCGTCCCTGTGACGCCAGTGTGCAAAGAGAAAAGCAGGGAAGGTACACAAGCACGCACACACGCTGAAGTGTTCTTGGGAATGATGGATGTTTGGTTCTGGGCGACACCGACATTGTGAAGTCAACACCTCCCATTCTCCCCCAACTAAATACGACTTAACAGCCTAGTTAAACACTAATTAGACTGAAAAGACGGTTTGAGAACATCAATCAAAGTGAGAAAAGTGTTGTGGGGTGTGTTTACTTGCTTTTGACGGTGATTAAAACTTTTTGTTCTTATCTCGCTGATTATAAAGACATTGAGGTGACAGAACAAACTCATTCTTATCCAGTGCGCTTACCTGGATCTTTACGAATTACAGCTAAGATATTTTGTCTTGAGAGTATCATGTGAAGCAATGTGTCAGTGACAATTGTGTTCTATTTGATGCATGTACAGTTGCCCCCAAAGGTATCTGGATACTAAAGCATGTTGAAAGGGTGCTTCTTCAACTTCAGACACTTCTAGACTTCTAGAAAGTAACGACTTGTTAAAGAAAGATTGACGCTCTCAATATTCATATATATATATATATACAATTTCCAACAGTGTATGTACATGAATCACAGGAGATTTATGCATGCATTATTTAAACATGCATCTTTTTTATTTTTTGAAAGCCATGACAAGTTCCACCAATACCACATTTCCACCTCAAATTTTCCATTGTGTTTACTAGAATTCTGTCGAGTAAATGATGATGAATACAGATTTCATAGCTAACATTTTATATGTCCTAAATAAACACAATTAAATAATGTTTTCAAAATTATTATTATTAATTATTAGGGGCATTGTTTGGTGTGGTGGAAATGACAACGCTGTGGGACAGTTGTGATTTTTGAATACATTTTTCTCACCATAAATATTGAAATGGTTTATGTTTATTTCACTCTCTGTTTAGATTATCATTGTTTTAAACCGGTTATAATTAGTATTTTCATAATAGATGTTCATAGTTTAATATTGGAAATCTGGGTCTGGAACAAGGCTATATCAATACAGTCTATACACAAATGGCATTTAAAATGTATCAAAAATAAATTATGAAGACCTGGTAAAACGTTTCCAAGTCAGTGACCTTCATACTGTATAACAAAAAAATACAATTTAAATCTGTTAGCTTATAGTAAAAATAAACATCTGGGGCACGAAATTGCCCAAACACACTAAAATATATGATGTCATTGCATTGGACACTGAAGGCATGCCTAAAAATTTATAGTAATTTTACTGCATTATATAGCAATTAAATATCAAACCAAATGCCATTTGAAAGAAAATAGCATAAACACAGACTGAAAAAACTAAATTTTCATTTTGCAAGTTTTTGCACACATTTTTTCTTTGTAAATCTTAATGTTTTCTTTAAGTAAAATCTATTTACCTTCAAGACATTATTGATTAAAGTGAGTGAGTAAATGTAACTTAAAGATTTTAGTAAATGTTGTCACTTTTACTTACAAATATGATAAACACGGTACTTAAATATACTTTAAAATTTAAATAAACACAGTTTATTTTCAGTTTTAGCTAAATATTTCACAAAAATATGTTTGTTAGGTTTTAAATGTGATTTAAAACAAGTAATATGAAAACATACAACATGTAATTTTATATGAGAGATATATTTTTCAAAATAACAAAAGGTGTCTAGACACTTTCTGACAAACGTAAGTGGAACATGTCCATGGTGAATGTGAGGAACTCCACTTGTGGTTACTAGGACACCTGGGTGAAGCTGAAGAAAGCTGACTTCATACATCCACTAAAACTGACCAGATAGTACAAGTTTAATTGCAAATAGTATAAAAGGCTAAGAATAGAGATATTAGTTTTGAAAAAATGTCATGCATCATTTGCTTGCAGATGCCACATGGTTTGATATTTTGTATACAAATGCAATTAAACTCAAACACTATATAAGTAAGTGTGTTCAAATACTTCTTAGGGTCACTCTATAAGTGTTAGCATGTGAGGTCAATGTGTTCAGAAATACAATGGCTGAACAGTAACACCCAAATCTCATCTAATAGTTTTCTGTGTGGATTTCTGGCAGTTCAGAACAGTCGTGTAATTAAGCCAGATGGTGTGTGTTTTAAGCTTAAGACTCTTGTAAGTCACCTGTTAGAAGCACATCGGACGGTGTAGGTTGTCCAATCCACCTCTTGTACCTCAGTGAATCCCCTGTAATCCAATCCCGATTTGCTAAAGCTAAATATCTTTATGCTTGTGTAGATAAAACAAGCTTATTCTAATCCGCAAAATGGCAAAAACATTGTCCTTTTCACAGAATGCAACAAAGTTCAAACATTTTCTAAGATTCAAAGGTAGATAAATAATGAATACATTGCACGGGATGTAAAAAAAGTTAAACATGGGTTTGAAGGTCACACAATTCAGAACAAATATATAATATGCTTAAAGATTGCAGATGAGGGTAGACTTGCTTGATAGGTTCCTGTTGTGGTCCATTTACTAACATGGCTCAATTATGAGCAAGCATTAATTTGTTAGAGCATAAAATATTTCCCTCAACTCTAGCACAGGTGTATCTACTGTAGATTGACTGGGGAAAAGTCTGGCATCTGAAGATGTATCAAGTAGGTTTCCAGTGCACACTTGGAGGCGAATTTTGATTAGTTAGATCAACAACTAAAATGATATAATCTGTTTGAACAACTTATTATTTTTAAGTAAATAAGTGTTTGATCCATGGCCATGTTCACACACCTGTTACAACATATAGAGCCGCGGTGCCCATGTTAGTGCTGTGAGTTCTAATCTTGCTTGCGTCACTTCTGGATACCATTTCACCCTCTTCTCCCCATTATTTCCTGTGCTTCCTCCACTATTATATCAATAAAAGTGACAAAAAGGCCTAAAGAATATTAGCAAGTCAAAGTGACCGAAGGACAGGAACTGTAGTACAGAGTGACATCTACTGGCAACAAACAGTGAGATTTAAATCTCCTTAACATTTTAGTTTAAAGTAATAATCACCCATAAAATAAAATGGGTTCTTGTATCATGATGTCATGACCTTTGGTCACAAGATCCAGTGAGGTTTAATGTTTCTGATGTGTCGCCATGGTTCATTTGGGCTCTGTATTCATGAGTTGATCAATGATTTGATTTGAGAGTAAATAACAACTTAAATGTCTGTCTGTTCATCATATAAAGTGATTGTATGCCTTCAGAAGACTTGGAATAAGATGCACAAGGACCACTTTTATGACACTTTTGGGTGCTTTTGTTTTAAAATGAGTCACTATCTTTAATGGGATGAAAATCAATGATCATGACATTCTTTCGAATATTTCCTTTTGAATTTTGCCGAAGAAAGAATGTCATATGGGATTGGAACAACATGGAGGTGAGTTTATTATGACGGAATTGTCATTTTCTGCTGAACTATACCTTTAAAACCTCTTCTTTCTGAGCAGCAACACTTTACAGTAATGCTCCCTTTGTTAATGGTTTATAAAGGGGTTAATAAAAGACTAATAATTCATTTACAAATGTATTACAAATCATTGATGATCATATGCAGTTATAACATGCAGAAAAGGGTGGCTTTCGTGCAAAAATTGCCAAATAGTGAGCCATTTTATCTAGCATGCTTTAAATGCTTAACAAGACTTATTCAACATTAGTGACCTATACAAATTTACCTTAATGTAAAGTGGACACATTTGAAGAATTAAAGGAATATTCCGGGTTAAATATAAATTAAGCTCAATGGACAGCTTAATGTTGATTACAACAAAAAATAATTTGACTTGTCCCTCCTTTTCTTTAAAAAAGGCAAAAATGGAGGTTTCAGTGAGGCACTTACAATGGAAGTGAATGGGGACAATCAAAGTGAATGGGGACAATCATTGGAGGGTTTAAACACAGAATTGTGAAGCTTACAGTTTTATAAAAGCACGCACATTCATTCTTCTGTTAAAACTCTTGTATTATTTGAGCCGTAAAGTTGCTTAAATTGACAGTCATTTTAGGGGTTTGGGGTTTCTTGACATTGCATCATCATGTGTCATAGCAAAGAAATTGTAAAATTTCCTATAACTATAACTTTGCTATAACTTTACACAGAAAAGGTTCATAAACGATTTTAGCACACTAAAATAATTTTAACGCACATATTGTTAACATTTTGTAGTTTTAACATTTACAGATAGAAATCCCATTAACTTACATTGTAAGTGTCCGACTCTAACCCAGATTTTATTTTATTTTTTTAAAGAAATCAAAATTAAATTTATGTACTTAAAGTTTAAATGTCCTCAGGTTTTGTATGATATATGTTGTGAATGAGCATGACAAGGTAAGTGACACAAGTGAACGTTGACTGTAGCAGAATGACATAATCCCTTTTTTTAATCCCACTATAATAATCTATTATTGCTGCATTGTGACATAAATCATGAATTGGGGCATTTTATGTATCTGATTAACATAAGTATGAATAAATGAGTTTATTAAGCATTTATAAGATGTTAACATGTTAAAATACTCAATATTTAGTAAGCATTGCTTCAAAGATGCCTTTTTATTCATGTTGTTATAACTGCACATCATTTATTAATAATGCATTTGTAATTATTTATTTATTAGTCATTAATAAACCCCTTTATAAACCCTTAACAAAGGGGGCAGTAAAATGTTTCTGTTAAATGACATTACTGCTTAATTTGAAAACCTACAACTCTACAGATCAGCACATAAAATGATTCTTAATCTCAGCCAGGAAAGCAAACACTTCAATGGAGACAGCGTAAATTCCAATATGGAGTCGAAACTCACACTCACAAACAGCTCGCAACAAAAGCGAACTGCAGGCCTCTCTGCCTGTCCATTTTTCCACTCTCAAGTGTCTCACAGTCTGCGCCGAGCACATCAGTCTCAGTATGGCTGAAAGGACTCAACAGAAGGCAAATACAGTGCCTCACACAGAATGCATTAGGTCTGTTTAATCAGTGGGCTTATAGGGAGTGCCCTTTTATGCTCAGCTAGTGAGGAAAGGCCTCTGCTAATTGTCTGCCCATTATCTCTTGCTGTGCCAAATAAGGGAGGCTCTGTGAAAGCATGGTGAGAGGCAGAAGAGTGAAGAGAGGAGTGAGAGAAGAGCTGTGTTTATTTTACAGGCGTTTCTCTCATTTCCCGTGCGTCTGTGCTGTCTTTGTGTGTGCAGACTGGCGCTATTATCTGTTGGCACGATAAGTTTCAGTGCCTGGAGGGCTACAGATGTGGCAGAGTTGTATTGTCATTCTCCACCTGCTCTGACTATCCCTCCCCTTATTCACGGAGCGAGTACACACAAAAACATACAACTTTAGCTCTTTTCAAGGGCTAAGTAACTTTTATCCACCCTCCTGCTAATTGAAGTGGTATGTGTTTGTTTAAAGCGGTCGGTGCCTTTGTACCCTGGATAGCAAAGGTTAGGCATCCATTCTACCACATTGTTGTGACTGGTTGACAGTTGGATCTTAGTTACCAAAGCTGGTCTGTTGTTGGTAAAGGGCATGTTCCTTTGTTATACGAACAGCACAACACTTTTAGGTTCCTTTTAAAAGAGCATGGGAAAATGAAAACTTGCACAATGACAACGCAAGCCAAAATTAGTTTGTGATTGAGTGCTTGCATGGAAACTCAACATGCAAATCATTTTCAATATCAACCAACTCAAAGGACAGGAGAAAATTAATTGCTATCACTTTCTGAGAGAGAACGAATTACATTTTTAATGACATTCAGCATTGAAAATAAGAATAACATTCTTGAGAATAATGATTTGAATTGAAGGAAGTTGATGAAAAATATAATGAAATTGATCATATAACTGCTGTATATTTTTCGGTATGAATTACCCATAAATCTTTGTGTGTATGAATGTTCTCGTACACACAAAATATTGAGTATTGTCAGAAACAGATGAATAATGAATGTTTGAAATACCAACTATATAAATTTGTCTTTCATTTATATCAAAAAAGTAAACAATACATACATTTAATATCATATCTAATAAATTACCTTTTATTTTATGGACCATGATGGTAGAACACTTTTCCCAGAATGTTTTAATGGATTATATTATATAATAATATTGCATAATCTAACATATGATATAACAATCATTACATGCAAATTTTGATGTCAGTATTTATCTTTATAAAGCTATCTAAAAACAATAACAGACATTTGGTGGTGCTGTATGGCAGAATTAGTAAATTGCTGTTCTGATGGCTGTATTAGTTGTTTTAAAAACATAACTCTCGCTAAGCACTTTATTAGGAACACTGAGACTTTAACATAATAAAGTTCCCGATGAGGTCTTCTGCTGTTGTAGCCCATCCGCATCAAGGTTCGACGTGTTGTGCATTCTGAGATGAGATTCTGCTCACTGTAATTGTACAGAGCAGTTATCCGAGTTACCATAGACATGCTATCAGCTCGAACCAGTCTGGCAAATCTCTGTTGACCTCTTTCATCAACAAGGTGTTTCTGTCCACAGAACTGCCCCTCACTGGATCTTTTTATGGTTTTGGCACCTTTTTAGAGACTGTCATGTGAGTAAATCCCAGGAGATCAGCAGTTACAGAAATACTCAAACCAGCCCATCTGGCACCAACAATCATGCCATGGTCGAAATCCCTGAGATCACATTTTTCCCCATTCTGATGGTTGATGTGAACATTAACTGAAGCTCCTGACCCGTATCTGCATGATTTTATGCACTGTACTGCTGCCACACAATTGGCTGATTAGATGATTGCATTAATAATTATAATATCACTCGCTCAGTGAGTGTAGTTTAGAGAAAGATGTCTAATCAGTTGAGAAAAACACATCTGGTTATAAATAAACACAATTGATCAAAATGGATGAAGTAATTATTAACGTCAAATTTCAATTTCTGGAGTTTGCTCAACCATGCTAACTGCATACTTCAGCAGCACAGAAAGCATCTTAGCATTGTTTGGTATGATGTATAGAACCTGGCAGCGGCCTTGAACGAACAGCTGTCTGTCTTCATCTCAACACTGCTTTAACAGAGCGTGTTTTGACACATTAAACCCTCAGCACTCCTACTGTTTACCAAGACCACCCAGAGAGATGAGCTCCACAGCCCTGATTGTGAGAATAAAACTGTTTGTTCATGATATTCAAATGAAAGACAAGCAGTCTTAAATTTGAACGCAAAGCATCATTTGAATCTGTTGATTTGAATCAGACTGCAAATGTGAAACTATAAGTTAGGATTTATGTTTTCTCCATAATTACAAAATGTTTGTCCTTTGTTAATATTCTTTAAGTGCATTACAATGAAATTAGGAAAAAAGACAATTACAGGTATATGAATAGTGAAAAGATTAGCTCCTTTTATTGAATTGAAAAAAGAAGTGTATTTCTGTGCATTATTTTCAATTACATTTTATTGTAACTTTTGTCCAAGCATTAAATACCAAATAAAAACATAAGAGATGGTGAGGATTTTTTAATGGCTCATAAATGATCAACATGACTTATACTGACACTAGTTGCAACATGGTGGGTTCTCACCTATCCCATAGAGCCCAATAATCAGTGCATGGCCTAACCCCTACTGCATAACCCCCTTTAAAGAGAGCAAGACATTTTATATGTCTAATTACATCTATAATTGCATAGGGCTCTAAAATCTGGCATCAAGTCAAGTGCTGTCAGCTGCTACCATACACAGATTAAGCAAACACTCAGCTACTTCAGCCGCCACACTCAACATTACCAAATCTCAGGATGCTGATCCGGAGTAGAAAATCTGCCGAAGGAATGTTGTCACTTGAAATAGCACACATGAGATATTCTTCTTTTTTAACATGGAACTGATAATGAAAGAATAGTCCCACACACTGTTGTTGCTTACAAATCTTTGACAGGAACAGTTACAGTACTTTATAAAGACCTTGTTCAGGCTTTTTTCTTTTAAATAAAAAAACTAAATGCCTGTAGATTAGCCAAAACATTGATATTGAAATGACCCTGATGCACAAATGTATTTATTTATTTTAAAACCCTCCCCTTCACCTCTTACATATCTTCCCAGGCAATCAAGAACCAATGAAGATGCTTCTAACAAAAAACACATTAGAATTTAATGAATTTAACAATAACAGTATAAAAAAATAACAGTTTTGAGGTGAAGAATGTAATTTCAATGTGAAATTAAGTTCTGAAGTAAAGTTTGGATCTAGCAAATTTACATTCTCTTACATTTGCGAAGACACCGAAGCGTACAATACTGACATAGTGATAGCATCAAAATGTCATAATTTTACGAATTAACACCTATAGAAGCGTACAAATGTTTACGTGTACTGTTTGAATTGATTAATACTGAATAATTCATGGATTTACATTTAATTTATAATCATTGAGATTAGTTAAATGCCATCACATATTAAACGCAGCTGACATTATAATATGACATTTAATGGTTTCGTTCAGTTCTGTGTGATTTCTGCTGCCCTGCTGTTATATAATTAAAGGATTATAAAACTTTAACCAAGCCTACACTTTAAAATGTTAAAATGAATAAAGACTCTAATCATTTAAACATTTATTAAGCATTTAATTTTATTTTTGTTTGCCAATAAAGGAGTTTTCAGAATATGCCAAAAGACAAAATAAACCAGAAAAAGCAGAATAAACAATAATACAATTAAATTTCTTAGTTATAATCTAAATCTTTAGATTTCTTTCTGTGAAGAACAGACCCAAATTCAAGCAATTTATTCAACGAACTCCATCCGCTGTCACCCCCACCGTTGGTTTGCTTTTCAAAATTCGAAAATTGCTGCCTCAAGATGCATTACGACCACCAGTTTTACGGCAGTGATGTCACATGCTCATTGACTTTCTAGTGTCTCGTGACTGTTTCTGACTGCCGTATTCTGCTATGTATATGTTTGAATGAGTTATCACAGTGTTGTTACGGTGTGTATCCGAAGAAGATTTACAGCGATTAATAATTAAAATTCCACTCTCTACCGCACACAAAGCTTTTGCTTGAGTGTATTCACAGCGCTTCACTTTTTCCACATTTTGTTATGTTACAGTCTTATTCCAAAATTGATTAAATTCAATATTTTCCTCAAAATTCCACAAAAAATACCCCATAATGACAACATGAAAGAGGTTTGTTTGAAATATTTGCACATTCTTTTAAAATAAAAAACGAATATCATATGTACATAAGTATTCACAGCCTTTGCTCAATACATTGTTGAAGCACCTTTAGCACCAATTGCAGCCTAAAGTCTTTTTGTGTATGATGCACAAGCTTGGCACACCTATTTTTGGGCAATTGCTCCCATTCTTCTTTGCAGGACCTCTCAAGCTCCATCTGGTTGGATGGGGAGCGTCAGTGCACAGCCATTTTCAGATCTCTCTAGAGATGTTCAATCAGGTTCAAGTCTGGGCTCTGGCTGGGCCACTCAAGGACATTCACAGAGTTGTCCTGTAGCCACTCCTTTGTTATCTTGGCTGTGTGCTTAGGGTCGTTGTCCTTTTGGAAGGACATCCTTATCCCCATAGCATGATGCTGCCACCACCATGCTTCACAGTAGGGATGGTATTGGCGAGGGTGATGAGCGGTGCCTGGTTTCCTCTAGACATGACGATTGCCATTCAGGCCAAAGAGTTTCATTAGACCAGAGAATTTTGTTTCTCATGGTCTGAGAGTCCTTTAGGTGCCTTTTGGCAAAAGAGGAATGGTGGTGGCGTAGTGGGCTAAAGTACAAAACTGTTAATCAGAAGGTTGCTGGTTCGATCCCCAAAGCCACCACCATTGTGTCCTTGAGCAAGACAGTTAACTCCAGGTTGCTCTGGGGGGATTGTCCCTGTAATAAGTGCACTGTAAGTCGCTTTGGATAAAAGCATATGCCAAATGCTTAAATGTAAATGTAAACTCCAGGTGGGCTGTCATGTGCCTTTTACTGAGGAGTGGCTTCCATCTGGCCACTCTACCATACAGGCCTGATTGGTGGAGTGCTGCAGAGATGGTTGTTCTTCTTGAAGGTTCTCCTCTCTCCACAGAGAAACGCTGGAGCTCTGTTAGAGTGACCTTCGGGTTCTTGGTCACCTCCCTGAATAAGGTCCTTCTCCCCAGATCACTCAGTTTGCCCAGGTGGCCAGCTCTAGGAAGAGTCCTGGTGGTTCCAAGCTTCTTCCATTTATGGATGATGGAGGCCACTGTGCTCATTGGGACCTTCAATGCTGCAGAAATGTTTCTGTACCGTTCCCCAGATCTGTGCCTCGATACAATCCTATCTACAGACAATTCCTTGCACTTCATGGTTGGGTATGTGCTCTGACATGCACTGTTAACTGTGGGACCTTATATAGACAGATGTGTGACTTTCCAAATCATGTCCAATCAACTGAATTTACCACAGATGGACTCCAATCAAGTTGTAGAATCATCTCAAGGATGATCAGAGGAAACAGGATGCACCTGAACTCAATTTTGAGTATCATGGCAAAGGCTGTGAATACTTATGTAATGTGATTTTTTTGTTTTTTATTTTTAATAAATTTGCAAAGATTTCAAACAAACTTCTATCACATTGTCATTATTGGGTATTGTTTGTAGAATTTTTAGGAAAATAATGAATTTAATCCATTTTGGAATAAGGCTGTAACATAACAAACAGGAAAAGTGAAGCGCTGTGAATACATTCCGGAAGCACTGTAAATAGTGTATATAAATATAAAGTAATATTGTAACAAATTATTGCTACTGTACATTAATCCACTTGTTACATGTTTTTATATTGTTGAAAAGTGGTTATGATTAGAGATTGGGGTAGGTTTAATGGATGTAAAATATCTATAAAACAGTAAACGTACAAATATTGTCAAGGTTTGTGAAGGGAAGAGACGAGAGAGTGAGGATCCAAATGCAGAACTTTAATTGTTAACAAAAGAAGGATACAACAATGATGGTAAACATACAAAAAAGAAAGTAACACAAACTCTTTAGCAGCATGCTGGTTAATAACGCACCACATCCAAACAAGAACCAACCAGGAACAAAGAGGGTATTTGTACACATGGGCTAACAAGAAAACGAGTAACACCTGGGACACAAATTAGGACAGGAAGACAGACATAACAGAGGAAGATACAGAACTTCAAACTAAGAGTCTCTTCAAACTATCGATATAAGAATGATGTGCCCTTAAAGGGCTGCTCCCGAAGCTCCCGAAAAAGAAAATGACAATAGTCCATGGCTGAGCCGGTGACCAGGGAAGTAGCTTCAGGTAGGAAACGGAGTCCGGAGGCCAGGGAGGTGGCTCCAGAAAGGATGCGGTGTCTGGCAGTTAGGGGGTGCTTCCAAGAAGGGGCAGGGTCCAGAGGCCAGGAAGGCAGCTCCATGAAGGGAGTGAGGTCTGGCAGCCAGGGTGGTGGCTCCAGGAAAGGAGTGGGGTCTGGAGGCCTTGAAGGCCTGGGCTGTGGAACAGGCAGAGTGGCATGTAGGAATCTCAGGGAGCGGAGCTGCAGGGGCAGAGCAGTATGAGGCTCAGGGAGTGGAACCGAAGGACGCTCAGTGAAGGGAGTCTCAGGAGGCAGGGCCACAGGGGGCGAAGCAGTATGCGGCTCACGAGACAAAGCCGCAGGAGGTTCAGGGGATGGAGAAGACAGAGCTGTAAGAGGTGGAATGGGCAGAGCCTCATGAGTATCAGGAGGAGAAGCAGGTGGAGCCGCAGGGGACGGTGCCGTAGGAGGTGGAGCAGAGGCACAGAAGACTCGGAGGGCAAAGAGGTTTATAAACTCAGCAAAAAATAAATGTTCTCTTACTTTCAACTACTTTCAACTAAGACATAAACTGAACAAGTATCACAAACACGTGACTAACAGAAATGGAATAATGTGTCCCTGAACAAAGGGGGGTCAAAATCAAAAGTATCTGTCAGTATCTGGTGTGGCCAACAGCTGCATTAAGTACTGCAGTGCATCTCCTCCTCATGGACCGCACCAGATTTTCCAGTTCTTGCTGTGAGATGTTACCCCACTCTTCCTACAAGGCACTTGCAAGTTCCCATACATTTCTGGGGGGAATGGCCCTAGCCCTCAACCTCCAATCCAACAGGTCCCAGACTTCAAGTCAAGTCATGTCAAGTGGTTTTTATTGTCGTTTTAACCATATACAGTTAGTACAGTCCACAGCGAAACGAGACAATGTTCCTCCAGGACCATGGTGCTACATAAATCAACATAGGACAAACCCAGAACCACATGAGACTACACAGACTAAATAACATACCCATATAAAGTGCACGTGCGAATGTGTGCAAAAGTACGGGACCGTACAATAAATTACTAACAATGAACAGGACAATAGACCCAGTAAGAGACAGTGCAGCGCCGACCAGTACACAGTAGTGCAAAAGATGACAGTTTCTAAAAATGCCAAATGTATACATAACATACTATGAGGTGAGTGTTCTATGCACATAGCAGTTATTGAGGTAGCAACCAGTTATAAAGTGACAAAATTAAAGTGCAACTCAGGACATGTGTGTGTGTGTGTCAAACCAGTCTCTGATTATTGAGGAGTCTGATGGCTTGGGGGAAGAAGCTGTTACACAGTCTGGCCATGAGGGCCCAAATGCTTCGGTATCTCTTGCCAGATGGCAGCAGGGTGAAGAGTTTGTGTGAGGGTTGTGTGGGGTCGTCCACAATGCTGCTTGCTTTGCGGATGCAGTGTTTTTTGTAAAATGAGGAGTTAATGATGTTCAGCGGAGAGTGGATTGCTCAATTGGATTGAGATCCAGGCTCTTCGCTGGCCATGGCAAAACACTGATATTCCTGTCTTGCAGGAAATCATGCACAGAACAAGCAGTATATCTGGTGGCATCGTCATGCTGGAGGGTCATGTCAGGATGAGCCTGCAGGAAGGGTACCACATGACCCAGAACATGACGGACCCTCCACCTCCAAATCGATCGCTCTACGAAGTACAGGCCTCGGTGTAACACTCATTCATTCGACAATAAGCCCTCAGTCTATTGCGGACAGCCTGAGCACTGATGGAGGGATTGTGCATTCCTGGTGTAACTCGGGCAGTAGTTGTTGCCATACTGTACCTGTCCCGCAGGTGTGATATATGGATGTACAGATCCGGAAAACATTGTTTAAACCCTTTACAGTAAAGAACTGTAAAGTTATTTGGATTTTTACTAAATTATCTTTAAAATTCACTGTCCTGAAAAAGGACAGAGTTTATTAGAATGTACAGTAATTGTCCATTACCTTTTGTACACTGTATAAAATGGCCAAACAACACACTTGTTGTACTGGATTATTTCATACAATATACAAAAATTACATTTTATAATGTGTATTTACTTTTTTATTTCATAAAAGACTTTAATGTAAAATTGTGTAAAATGTAGGCTAATTTTAAAAAGTAAATGTGTAAAAGGTTTTAAAACACTCATGACCAAATCACCAATGCCTCAGAATTGATTATTTTATATGCACAAACCTAAGCCTAGCCCTTCCCTACCCTACCCCACCATAACCTAACCCTAACCTACACTACCCTAACAATGTTCATAACCCCATAACCTATCTGGTATAGGGGGAAACAGATTCCGATAGGGAACACAATTCGATACAACACAGGATTTACAAGGTGTGTCCCGGTGTCCCGTCATTTCTCTCAAATTTTTTATAACGTCCCGGTTTCAGCACACTTTTTGTTTTATTTTTGTTTTTATTCTTGGTATCATGTCTGATATCGATTGCAGGGAAGGGAACATATTTTATTGCATTGCACAATGATTTGACGATACTTTTATTCTAGTTTTGCAGCAATCCACTCAGAATCTATCTGGTTACCATGACAACAACTCACGATCTTGGCACTCTTTGCTGCTCTCTGTCATCATCCTATGCAAATTAGAAATGCCCAAATGAAAATGCATGTTCAACAAGCTGAAAGAAGCCGATATATTTTGCACAACACATGAAAATTGAATTTAAATGTATTGCTGTCGCTGTAAATGTTCACTTTCCTATGGCCACAGTGTTGAATAAGAGATTGCAGGTCATATTTATGTTGTTTTTGGAAAAAAGAAAAAATTCTTCATACAAAAAGATGTTATATTGAATTTAGCTACATATTTTAATATAATGCATGTGTGTGTGTGTAGGTGTAGTATATATATATGTATATATATATGTATATATATATATATATATATATATATATATATATATACTGGAGGCCAAAAGTTTGCTGATACAGATTTTGCTGTTTCGGAAGGAAATTGGTACTTTAATTCACCAAAGAGGCATTAAACTGATCACAAAGTTTAGTCAGGACATTACTGATGTAAAAAATCAGCACCATTACTATTTGAAAAATGTCATTTTTTTATCAAATCTAGACAGGCCCCATTTCCAGCAGCCATCACTCCAACACCTTATCCTTGAGTAATCATATTAAATTGCTAATTTGGTACTAGAAAATAACTTGCTATTATATCAAGCACAGTTGAAAGCGATTTGGTTCAGATTTCATTCAAAGGTGTACACTACAGTCTTCAAAGACAAAAGGACAACTGGCTCTAACAAGGACAGAAAGAGATTGTGGAAGTTCAGATGTACAACTACACAAGAGGATAAGTACATCAGAGTCTCTAGTTTGAGAAATAGATGCCTCACATGTCCTCCGCTGACAGCTTCATTGAATTCTACCCGCTCAACACCAGTTTCATGTACAACAGTAAAGAGAAGAGTCAGGGGTGCAGCCTTATGGGAAGAACTGCAAAGAAAAAGACACTTTTGAAACAGAAAAACAAAAAGAAAGATTAGAGTGGGCAAAGAAACACAGACATTGGACAACAGATAACTGGAAAAGAGTGTTATGGATCTTAACCCCATTGAGCTTTTGTGGGATCAGCTAGACTGTAAGGTGCGCGAGAAGTGCTCGACAAGACAGCCACATCTATGGCAAGTGCTACAAGAAGTGTGGGGTTAAATGTCACCTGAGTATCTGGACAAACTGACAGCTAGATGCCAAGGATCTGCAAAGCTGTCATTGCTGCACGTGGAGGATTTTTTGATGAGATCTCTTTGAAGTAGTTCTGTAAAAAAAATTCAAATTGTAATAGAAATTGTTCATGTTATTAATGTCCTGACTATACATTGTGATCAGTTGAATGCCACTTTGGTGAGTAAAAGTACCAATTTCTTTCCATAAGACCAAATTCTGTACATTATTCAAGTATACACACAGTACGTATACAGTATATGCATGTATCGCAACACATTAGTGCCTCAGGAGACACGCCACGACACCAGCAGCAGCAAACCCCCATATGTTGCTCGCTAAGATGGGTGTGACCTCAGGGGTGTATTAACCCTCCTGCTTCTCTCTCTCCCTTGGCTCTACCCATTCTTCCTCTCAGGTGGGGGAAGCTGCCACCACTAGTGTGGGTGTGAGTCTGTTGGAGTTGCGGGGAGCCAGGTCATGTCCGCAAACAGTGCCTGGTGATGGAGGTGGGGATGTTGATCTACAGGCCACCCTATTGGAGCTTTGACATACCAAATACCCGTGAGTATGGGGGGGGGGGGGGTTGTAACCAAACCTCTATTCATCAATGCTTGTTTCAAAATTGGGGCATTGAATACAAATAATCAGGTGAAGGTGAGGTGTGTGCACGTCAATATCCTATTTCACGCTCAAAAGCATAATATTGAAGCATAGTTCCCACCTAAACCATCCACTATGTTTGGGTTCTAATTGGCCAGCTTTTAACAAATTGTTAAAAGGGTTGTGTGTGGATGGGTCCTGTAATACAGTGGATCAGTGTGGGGTGTGCAATGTGCTGATGGGGATGCGGAGCCGGGGCCATCTACGTCAGCTTTGCGTCAGGATAATGTAAGGGAGGGGGAAGCCACACTCACATATTCGTATTTCTCAATTATAAAAGATCAGTTGTATCGAGTGATGCTGGATGCCAAAACAAATGAAGGTATAACCCAGCTGTTAGTATCGAGGAGCCGTCGGGAAATGTTGTTCCAGGCGGCTCATCATAGTCCAATGTAAGGTCACTTTGGACAGGGGAAAACCCTAAGCTGTCTCATGGCCCTTTATATTTGCAGGGTATTCACAAGGATTTTATCCGGTGGTGTGTGACATGCCACAAATGTTAGCTGGTTAATACTACCGTCCACTCAAAAAGTGCCATTGTACCCTCTTCCGTTGATCAAGGCTTCCTTTGACAGAGTTGGCATGGACCTTGTCGAGCCATTAGAATGGTCAGCACACTGGCATCGCTTTGTGTTTTTTCTTGTGTACTACGAAATGCGAAACCCTGAAGAAGTCTCTCTTCGCAACATCTCAGCACGTATTGTTGCGGATGCACTCTTCAGAATAACCTTCCAAGTGGGGATTCTGAAAGAAATCCTCACTGATCAGGGCACTAATTTCATGTCTCTTTCACTACACATGCTGTACGAATTATTAGGTATGAAATTGATTCAGATAAGCGTGTACCATCCAAAAACGGACAGCTTGGTCAAACAATATAATAAAACCTTAAAAAATGCACGAAGATGCTCGGAATTGGGATAGATGGCTCAAACCCCTGTTATTTGCTGAACTAGAGGTCCCGCAAGCCTACACAGTGTTTTCCCCATTTGAATTATTAAATGGACATAAGCCCTGTGGCGTGTTAGACATCATGAAGGAAAATTGGGATGAGGGACCTTCACACAGCAAAAAGTTTATTCAATACGTTCTTGGCCAGAGAGCAAAACTCCACAAACTGGGGCATCTATCACAGGAGAATTTGCTACAGGCCCAAGAACGTCAGTCCCGTCTGTGTAGCAGGTGAGCTCAGCTACGGGAGTTTGCACAGGGAGATAAAGTACTTGTATTGCTACCCACATCAAGCTCGAAATTACACGCAAAGTGCCAAGGAACCTTTGAGTTCACATGGCGAGTTGGGGAAATCGACTATGAGGTGCGTACGGATAGGGTTGGGGCTCATCAAATTTACCACCTCATCCTACTAAAACAATGGAGAGATGCAGTCCCTGTATCCTTGGCGACAGTAGTTCCGGAGAGGGCACGTGCAGCATCTGGGGGTTGTTCTGAGGTCGCTGCAATGAGCAAAACTCACAGCAACCCAAAGAAAAGGACAGCACCATAGAGAAGGACTCTCCGCTACTATTTGTTGAGACACCCTCTTTTCAATTCACCCTCTTTTCGCACCTTACCCCGCTCCAGTGGCTCCACTGCATGAAGGATGCCAATGCCTGGATGGGGGTTTGTGGAGGTGAGTGCGTGGGCGAGCGCCTGTCTGAGGAACGAGAACGTGGTAAGGACATCCACCTGAGATGAATTGCTACTAATTACTGTTTCCACGTTCGCAGTGAGAGATGGGGGAGATAAAAGCAGCTGAGTCCTCAGATAGAGCAGAGAGAGTTACACACCAGAGACTATGTCTGTGTTCTGAGAGTGTTTTGCTGAAAAGCTGATCTTGATTTCCATTGATGCTGAAAAGCTATCTTTTGTTTGGCATAAAGCTGGAAAGTGTTTTCTGTATTATTTTAATAAAGAGTGACTCATGCGGACTGTGGAAAGCTGATCCCGCTTCCTCTTTATCTGCTCCAAACACGAAACGTTACCACAGTCATTTATCAGATAATCTCACATTCTCAGAATGTGACTATACAGTTTTTTTTACCCTAATACAACAGTTACAAATATTTTCAAAAGAATCACAAAGTGAAATATGATTTCTGTTATACATCAAATACAAACGTCTCTTTAATGCGCCGATCACTGCTGCTATAAGCTATAATCTACTTTTACTTTTTTCTAAAACGTTTTCTAAAAAATTTTTACTTGTCTGTGAGCTTGCGTGCGTGAATAATCTAATTTTATATCATAGATGTCCAGAATAAAATATGCAGTCCAGCAGAAAAACCATGCTAAACAAATCACAAATCATTTAAACAAAAATGACAGTTTTTAAATGCTCAAAAAATTTATCGTTCATTATTAGTTCATGATACTTAATGCATTAACAGGCGTCACCCAGGCCCCTGTACTGAGGTAAGTGCTCCACATGCGCTGGTTGTCCCCTAGGCAACCCTGTGTGATGTATATTCCGCAAAATGATTTCCCTGCCGATAAACTGCGTCTTCCTTGGTGCAGGGGACCGCTTCATACCTGCCAGTGTGTTGGGGGTAGTTATGCGATGGCTTGCTGTGCTGGCTACGAGGCACACAGAGGTCTGCCCGTCTCGCACCACCAGTCTGCGTAACTCGGTTCAGCTCTTGTGGCGTTTTCCATTGGGACCCCTTGTGTCAACTCATCGATACAACGTCGAATGAGTGACAGATAGCGAACGTCTCGGTTACTGATGTAACCTCCATTCCCTGATGGAGGGAACAAGACGTTGTGTCCCTCCTGCCACAACACTGAACCAACCGCTGAAATTGCCGGGTCTTTGGCTCGGCTCCTCAGTACGATATCTGATGTGTGTTTGCAGCGTCACTCCTTTTATACCCGTATGTCCGGGGGAGTGGCATGCAAATTCCACACGGCAATTTCCATTGGCCTTTTCTCAAGATCAGAGATGTCTGGGCTCCGCAGGAGTGACCCATAGTGTCAACTTATCGACACAACGTCTCATTCCCTCCATCAGGGAACGGAGGTTACATCAGTAACCGAGACGTTCAGTGATAGCATCTTACAAGTGGATTTGATAACAGGAGAAGTGATTAAATTTACAGAGGGTCAACATATACTCTGATAATTTCTCTGATTATCTCTCATTTAGGAGTTGGCTGGATCAGGGTTTTTACAGTCTTGTTCCGCTAGATTAAAACTCTTAATAGGGATCGGCTCAGAAGGCTCTTAGTAAGAATTAAGCTGAGACCCTCAAAATCTGTTTCAGACAGAGACAAGATGTAACATTTGAAAATTGTCCAAGCTTATTTGCGAGTAGACTACAAATTGAGAGTTGGTCAGATTTGATTTATAGATTTATAGTTTTATAGATCCTCTCTTTTTCTGCAAATATCATGCATACATGAAAAAAAAAACATGCTGTTTTTCCAGGAAATATGCAAATATCCTTAAAGCAAGATACATTTATTAGACAATCAAAAGTATATGAAATAGAAGAACCTTAGTTTTCAGAGAATATGTAGTGAATTTATTTGTGACACGTTACAATAAGGTTTAATTAGTTAACATTAACGTAAAGGATCTCTGTTCATCAGAGAAGGGAGGAAGCGGGAGCCGAACCATACCTCCTCGGCGTCGCGACCCTCCATCAGCGGCGAGGGCTCTCCGACAGCGCATCCCTCCTCCCTCCCAGGTTTCAGCACCAATGTAAAGGAGCTCTGCTTGTCAGGGTAAGGAGGAAGCGGGAGCCGACTAAGCAGTCAACGTAAACTTGAATCGTTCAAAGGAACTTAAACATAACATAAAACACACACAGAGTGGCTCAAACTGGCTGATTCAGCATCCATCCTTATGGCCCTGCCATGTCCTCCTCCTTCTCCTCCTCATCACAATTATTTAATTCTATATCATTCATGAACTAACAATGAACAATTGTTATCTTATTTTAAGGATGTTTAGATATTGTTACTGGGAAAAATGTAAGGTAAAATTCTGATTTAACAAAATGCTTTTTGCTGCGTATTGCCTTTTATATTATACTCCTTATTAACTGAAATGAAGCTCATGTAGACTTCTGTACACTGAAATGATTCATGTTAGCACTGTAGAATAACAGCGATATGTAGCAGAAGGCAACAAGTCCATATGGAGTAAGCTTGTGTTCAGTGCTTGAAAGGTTCATCCCTGAATTGATCAGATCATCTGTTTGTCTGCACTGTAACTATGAGAAGACAGATTAGTAGTCTTAAGACTTGTACAGAGATCTGTTAATATGACTAATTTTGAGGAAGATAAAGTCCAGCTTCAGCATGATTAAAAGGCAGATTAAACCAAGGCTCTTCACTAGACCATTTAACCCAATAAGGATGTCAGCTGTGTGTTGCCCATGGTTATAGGCTTCATGAGATAAAAGAACATTTTAACTCAGGACTCTAATGATTGGATGACAGTAAACTTTTCCATCACATTATGAATGTGTAATGCTAACATGATTCAGATAATGGGATGATGGAACAATCAGTTCAGGGTTTGCACGTGAGGGTGCAAGAGTTCTACAAGGGTTCATGGTAGTAAAATACATGAGTGTTTATTGTGATTATTGCATGCTAAGGGTAATGGCTTTTGACTCAAAGCACCACTGAGCACCCAGTGCCATTTACTTTGAAGAAGCTCTTTGAGGTCTTTTGAGATCTTTATCTCTGACCACCTCAGGGATGGAGAACACTAACCAGCCATTTAATGTTTACTTGTTTTGTAGGAATCCTAAAACCAGAACACCTAAAACTGTCTTCTTAATCACCTTGGTCTGATATTGTTGCCCACCTAAATGTTTTAAGTCTCTGCTGACAGTCTCGTTTTATTGGCTGTGTTGTAAGGTTACATATGGTCTTGTTGGCTCTTGGATGATTGATTTTTCTTAGTGCTCAACTTGAAACTGTCCCCACATATTATAACTTGTGCCACCTACTTTGTCTCACTTCATAGCACGCTGTGCAACTTCCTTAGCCAAGCTCTTCTTATATCTAGACTGGACTACTGCAATGCAATTCTGGCAGAACTTTCTGCATGTACTATTAAACCTCTTCAAGTGATCCAAAATTCGGTGGTGTGTTTGGTCTTCGATGAGCCCAAGAAAGTGCATGTCACCCCACAAGTCTTCATCTCATTGCACTGGCTGCCAAAGTGCTTGCATAAAGTTCAAGGCATTGATGTTTGCAAATAAAACAGCCGCTGGCTCCACACACAGGTTTGCAGGTTTGGTTGACACTTGTGACATTATAAGATGAGAATGTGTTCTTGCATTCAAACACAGCTGGACAGAGCACAATTTACCAAATGTTTTTCTGTTTCAAACTACATTTATTTGGCACAGCCATCTAAAAACGTTGTGTTTATAACCCAATGCAACCAAAGTGAGATGCATTGGCATATATATATTCAATAATATGTAAATAAACAATATATTGCTTTCTAAAGCAAATTCTTTACTCATCTGCCACAATAATGTAATTGATTTTAATGAATCTAAATTAAAGGTGGGGTATGTGATTTGCAAAACGGCCGGCAGATTTTGAAAATACACAACTCATAAGGTCCTACCTTCTCTCCTCCAACGCTGACCCTGACTCCACCCATTCGAAAAACATGGACGCGCAATCATGCACGAGCGAAAACTCAGATGCGCAGTGTTCTAGCAGTGTTCTAGACTCACTAGTCAAACAGTGCATTCACCTGTCAGACAATTTTTCAGAGCAAATTGTTGACACAGCAGGAGGAGGGGGTCGCATACCACTCTTGAAAGGTGTAGAGCTGATTTTATCATAACTGTAAAAAAAAAAGAACATAGCCAGCCCTGGCGTCTGTACAGCGGTCTTCTATTCAAAACAGGATTCATAGAAATGTGGAACAACCCCACTAGCACTATAAAAGCTCTATTCTCCATACATAAATACAATCGCTTCCTGTTACTGGGTCACGAGCTTTGAGTATGCGCACGAACGGGACACGCAGCCAGGGTGGTGGGGGAGGGGGCATGGTACGACCGTTTGATTGACACATTTTCTGTCCAATGATTCTAGATGGTCTTGAAAATGATTGGCTGGAGTTTTTCGAGTCCTGCCCGCTCCACAGATGATTAAATTGCTTAATTTTCATTTCAGTGCTTCTAATTTACAGCCAGTAAGTGGGTTAGGAATAGGATTTCAAGTTATTTTGAAAAAATGGTCAAAAAAGAAAATCACATACCCCACCTTTAATATATTTATAATATATATTATAATTATTTAAATATAACTATAATTATATAAGCATTATTTATTTAATTATCGTTATATTAGGGCCTTTCTGAGCAAATATTAAATATTATAATATAATATATTCCTTTAATTGCAATTAATTTGATTAATTAATCGTCATATCATGTAATTACTGGAATTTCCCGGGTTCAATACAAATTCAGCTCAATTGACAGCATTTGTTGCATAATGCAGATTACCACAAAAATACATTTCTACTCATCCCTCCTTTTCTTTAAAAAAAGCAAAAATTTTGGTTACAATGAGGCACTTACAATGGAAGTGAATGAGGTTCATTTATTAAGGGTTTAAACAGAGATGTAATATAGTGAAGCTTATAATTTTATAAAAGTACTTGCATTAATTCTTCTGTTAAAACGTATGCATTATTTGAACAGCAAAGTTGTTTAAATCATAATTTTTATAGTCGTTTTAAAATAATAATAAATAATAATTTACTCATGAAATCAAATTAGACATGACATTTTACATTAGGATTATATTTCCCCATAGCATTATTATACATAATATTCAACATTTCATATAATGTAGATTAACATGGCACTCTCATTAAACCTCTGTACATTTAAAATTTCTCTCACTCTGTCAGAGCAAATCAGTCTTGCGCATCAAACGGACATTCAATCCCTCATAGGCATAGGATGTTGGGTGTTTTGGATAGAACAGGCTAAAATAAGAAATTGTAAAAAATGATTGCGTTAACGCATTAATTTGATAGGGCTGTCGATTTAAAGGGTTAATTCAGTGTGAATAATGTTTTTTTAAATAATGCAATTAATCATGTCACCAGACATAATAAGGAAGATTCCTGAGCAATTCAAGCTTGAAATACCACCTGTTTTCTCCAGGGGGCAGTAAGTAAAACTTCAGCTGTATAGGCAACGTGCAGCTTATACAGAGAACAAACCAATCCTTCAGCAGACAGCAGAACATGAGGATGTGTTCTTGTGTTTAAAACACAGCTTGATGTAGTGCAAATCCAAACTTAGGGATATGTGTTTTTCAAAGTACTAAACTACCATTAACTTGACACAGCCACCTAAAGATTTTATGTTTATGACGCAACGCAACAAAAGTGAGATGCTCCAAAAGCATCCGTCTGATGCAGGTGTACATTGATGGGTCCTTAGACAAGCCCTCAAAATAAATATCGGACTGATTGACAAATTAAATTGCAAAATGGATTGTTGTGAACTGTAGGCCAATGATGGCCTTATGTTCAATAATATGCAAATAAACAATATATTGGAGTGTAAAGACACTCTTTGTATTGTCTTTATAGTTTTATTCTTCAAAGTACTGACAACATTCTCCCAAATCTTCCATTTAGAGCATTTATTTGCAGAAGATGACAACTGGTCAAAATAACAAAAAAGATGCTGTGTTATTAGACCTTGAATAATGCAAAGAAAAAAAGTTTATATCTAATTTTAAACAACACAATACTAATGTTTAACTTAATAAGAGTTCAGAAATCAATATTTGGTGGAATTGTCAATCACAGCTTTCATGTGTCTTGGTATGCTCTATACAAGTCTTTCACATTTCTGTTGGGTGACTTTATGCCACTCCTGGTGCAAAACTTCAAGCATCTCGGCTTTGTTTGATGGCTTGTGGCAATCCATCTTTCTCTCCACAAATTGATTGGCCTGGCTGTGGGGCATCAAGCATTGTCCTTCTGGAAAAAACAATCCTCAGAGTTGGGGAACATTGTCAGAGCAGAAGGAATCAAGTTTTCTTCTAGGATAACCTTGTACGTGGCTTGATTCATGCATCTTTACCAAGACAAATCTGCCTGATTCCAGCCTTTCTGAAGCACCCCCAGATCATCACCGATCCTCCACTACATTTCACAGTGGGTGCGAGACACTGTGGCTTGAAGGCCTCTCCAGGTCTCCATCTAACATTAGACGACCAGGTGGAGGATCAGTGAAGCGATGAAGCTGTGATTGAAAATCAGGGTTATTCCACCAGATATTGATTTCTCTTCCTAAGTGAGTACGGTCATAAAAACACATTTGTGCATGGAACTTCTTTCTTACACGTTGGATCAGAATCTGCCATTGCTGGTTCAAACCAAATGATGCGTACAAGCATTTGTTAGTAATTCAAAAAGTTCACTTCAGAAATAGTATCATGGCTAGTGTTGTTTCTAACAAGTTATTGGATAAACAAGGATGGATGGATGAATGTGTGTGTGTTTTTGTGTGTGTGTGTGTGTGAGAAAGAGAGAGAGAGAGAGAGATGGAGCATGTGTGATCACCTGTTGCCACACCCAAGCAGAGATGCTGTCAGCTTTCTTAAGATCAGATTTCTCAGTGGACAAATAGCTGTCCAAGTAGAGGTATTTCATCCTATTTCACGGTAGCTGGTGCGCAAGAGTCATTCACTAAAGAAACCACAATGTCCTCCATTTTAAACAGTGTGTCCACTCCAATGTGGAAAGTCTGATAAGAGGTAACCACCTTCAGTTTGTGTAATTAATCAGTCTGTTGTGTCTCTCAGCTGTGATGAGCCGTAATGCTGAAGTTGTTTGTTTAAAGCCGTTTAAAGCCATATTTAATTGCTTTAGTAGTAGTAATACATGCATATATATATATATATATATATATATATATATATATATATATATATATAGCTGCAGTTAGGATGTGCATTCCTTTTTATTACACAATAACATTACACTTCACTGAAACCACCTTTCACAGACGTAACTGTTCCGTGGAGCGCAACAATAGCAAGTCAATGTGACAGGTGCCATATGCCTCATACATAGCATCATGTATACATGCCATCAGGTCCATGTCATTTCTGCTGTATGTGTCCTCAAAATCATGGGTTTAAGTGGCACATGTGAAATTGGACATGTCTTAGTGTTGCATAGGGCACACCCAGCTCCATGTGGGCAGTCAGGCAGAAATCCCCATCATGGAGCAGTCAAACAGTGGGCCATTAAAGGCCAGCAGTTCCCTGACAGGAGCACTTCTATCTCTGGGGCACTGGGGGCTGCAGGTGTCTGGTGTGAGGGATCCATACACCAAAAGAAAAGGCCAGTAGCCAGAGGGACTATATCATCCAGATTCTATCATAAAGCAGCACTCAATTCAATTTGACAGCTTACATGTGGACAAAAGGCAGTCCTCACCATTGGCAATGATGCTTAAACTTATGTGAGACCACATGCTAGGAGGGTTTGAGCTGAAATGTCAGATATCATATGTTTTTTTTTACCCTATACCTGCTTGGCATTTAAATCCTACTGTTGATGGTAAGACATACTCTGCAGCTAAGTGATCCATGCTCTTTGTGTATTCCCTGCAAGTCTACAACCATCTTGTCTTTGTCAGGCAGATTTAAGTCTCCCCATGTCAGAATCTGTCTGATTTAAAGCAACAGTTCACCCAAAATTGAAAATCCTGTCATCATTTGCTTACGCTCAAGTCGTTTCAAACCTGTATGACTTCCTTTCTTATGTGAAACACAAAAGGAAATATTTTTGAAGAATATTCCTATTCTTGATTTCCATGGTTAAATCTGGGGCAGTTTTGTGCTGCAGCCTGCAGTTTTTAAATTCAAATTTAAAAGCTCACCATTCACACAAGACTCCAGTTATTCATAAATAACATTGTATGTGTTTATAATCTTACCGATTATAAACAGAAACAAAGTTGGGAAGAAAAAAAACTTGTTTTTGTCCTCACTTTGTAAACATGTAATTCTGGTTAATTTCACTCTTTTTCACTTTGAAAAGTTTTATTTCTGCTTGATGGCAGCAAGTAATAGAAAAAAAAAAAAAAATTCTCTATAACATTCCATCAAAATATACAGGTCTGAAATGTAGGTATCACTCTAATGCATTTTAGCCCTCACATATGTGCTCGTCCATAGACATTCAGTCTAATTTTCAGTTTATGCACCACCCCCATTGTTTCAGTGTATATCTCAGCCACTGAGTCAACTAGACATTCAATCTAACTGTCATTAGAAAGCTGAGGTCCTCCCTTTGGTTATTGTATTTTATGATCAATAGTTGAAAACATATTTTTCATAGGATTTGTTTAGCATGCTTTTCTTGCTGAACTGTATATTTTGTTTTGGACATCTAAGATATAACATTGAATTATTCAGCCAAGCAAGCTCACAGACAAGTAAAAAATGGCTATGTTTTTAGAAAATGTAATGTAAAAGCAGAAATAAAGTTTTTGGCTACATGGCAGCAGCAATTATCGGCACATAAAAGAGACGTTTTAATTTTATTACTTACAGAAATACTTTTTCACTTTGTGATTATTTTGAAAATATTTCTAACTGTGGTATTAAGGCAACAAAAATAACTGTATAGAGCTTTTATTGAATATATGACTTTTCCATTTAGGTGCTATGTGAAAGAGTTTTATTGTCATGTAAATATTTCTACTCAATTACCTCAAGGGGTTGCCAATTTGCAACACAAATGATTTGAGGCCTTCTTTTCTTATATGATGTACCATAAATGGAGAGGTGATGGTTATCTCTAAAAAGTTCTGACTATAAGCTTTCAAATGATACCTCATATGTCTGACTTATGTTTATGGGGATTTTAACGTTTTAAGCATATACATTTTTCACGATATAGGGTTAAAGAGATAGTTCACCCCAAAATGAAAATTCTCTCATCATTTACTCACCCTCATTCCATCCCAGATGTGTAAGACTCTTTTTCTTCTGCTGAACACAAACAAAGATTTTTAGAAGAATATTTCAGCTCTGTAGCTGTGAATGGTGACCAAAACTCAGATGGTACAAAAAAGGACATAAATGCAGCATAAAAGTCTCCAGTGGTTAAATCCATGTCTTCAGAATCGGTATGATAAGAGTGGCTAAGAAACAGATCAATGTTTAAGTCCTTTTTTACTTTAAATCTACACTTTCACTTCCACATTCAGCCACTCTAGGTTGGGACTGGTCAAAAGGGGAGATTTAGAGTAAAAAAGGACTGAAATATTGATCTGTTTCTCACCCGCACCTATCATATCGCTTATTGAGACATAGATTTAAGCACTGGAATATGGATTAATTTTCTGCTGCCTTTATGTCCTTTTTAGACACTCAAAGTTCTGGCCACCATTCACTTGCATTGTATGGACCTACAGAGCTGAAATATTCTTCTATAAATCTTAATTTGTGTACTGCTCAATATAGAAAGTCATACACATCTAGGATGGCATAAAGGTGATTAAACGATGAGAGAATTTTAAGTTTTGGGTGAACTATCCCTTTAATAGTTGATAGTGACTCTTGATAGTTTCAAAAAGCACCCAAATGTGCCATAAAAAGTAGTCCATGTGGCTTGTGCCTAATGTTCCAATCTAACCTGGTCTCATAGAATCACATTACTATACTAACATTTATATAAGTAAAATGGCAGATTATCAGTTAATAAATACTTACTTTTGCACTGTTCCTCCCACAATATCAAAAATATCATTTTTTAAGTACTTTAAAGCACTATGTAAGTACATTAGTATGTTAATTTGGCAATCATATATTGAAGTACAATGACAGTACCATGGTATTCTTTGTAGCACCATGTACATACAGACTGGTAAATTAATATGCTAATTGTATATCAAAGTACCTTAGAATTACCATCTGATACCATCAGATTTCAGAGTGTAATTGCCCAGATGTACACACACACACACACACACACACACACACACACACACACACACACACACAAACACAAGGAATTTGGCCACAGAACAGAAGCTCCCAGTACATACAGAAATACAACAGCTATACACAGAAGTACATAATATGAATAGATGTGTATGTAGAATTATTATATACAGAAATGACCAAAGCAAATGTATAGAGGTATGGGTTTGTACAGGTAGTATAAATATGAAAAATTAAATATAAATATAGTGATTTTGTTATATTGAATGGTTTGCATAAATAGCATGTAAAATATGCATTTACAGGGTTTTTTTACATGCTCATACATTTTATATTGCACCATACTGTTTACTTCTATACTGTAATGCACTATACTAAACTATACTGTACCATGGCTTTGATGAATGTCATGTGAATAAGTCTTTTTGATGCTTTGTCTATGACCGTATGCTCTATGCATCGAGTTATAAAACAAATCAAGAAGCTTAAATGTAGCAAGCTAACCGGCTACTTTCTCTAAAGTGTAGCTTTCATCTAAGCTTTACTAATTTTTCAGTTTTTCCATCTGGAGACTGGTACATTGAAGTAATCTAAGAATTCCTTTACATCTGCTCAGTGATGCTTATGGGCATCTTTAAGACCAGGGTGAGCTGTCAAATGTAAATGAGATGCAACCTGAGTGTCTTGCCCTAGATCCAGTGGAGTAGAAGCTGAGGGTGTTTTCCCTTAGGTCCTGCTGTCAATCCAAACAAGCTGTACTCAAGCAGATTAGATTTTTTCACCTTGACTGGTAGGCAAGGGTAAAGAAAAATATTAATTCCTGACACAACCTCTGTATGCATTCAATCGATGTGGTCTTCCTACACAGTTACGTTTTTTTCCATATACAGAAGATATACAAAAAAAAAAAAGAAGAAAAATTGAGACCAACACATTTGAAACCAATTTTATTTATCAAAAGCCTCTGCTGATAAACTCTGTACTCTGGTAACACTGACACACAAACTTCTGTATCTCAAGCCACAGTGGGGTAGAAAATCAATCGCTAAACTGAATCAAAATGATGCCTTTCTCCTGGTGCAATTGCTCAGTCCTACATTTTTCTGAATTCTCACTTTCCCCGATAATATAATCATTGTGGTTTTTCCTCTGTAACATGGGAAAAGTCAGCTGTACTCCAGGGGAAATCATCGATCTAAAAGCCTCTGGACTTTGTCGATCTCCCCTCCTGTCTTCGCAATGTGGATTTTCCTCTTCACTGAGTGTGCCTGCGCAATCAAAAAGCATCTTCACTGGCTTGGAAATGTGGCAAAGAGGTCAAGTACAAGTTCCTCTCACAGTCAGCAGAAAACTTTTCTTGGCAGTGCTTGAATGCTCTGCTTGGCACCATTGTTGAAGTTGAGAAAAACAACAAAAGGCCTCCACATGACTCATGTCTTCTCAATCTGGTTGAGAGTGTTATGGTTGAAAAAATACAAGCATGACAGAAACAGCAGGGTGAAATAATTGTACAACAAGGTCTGTGCAAAGTGTAAATCTAACATTATCCATTTTATCTTAAACATTATAGAGTTGGGGGGGAATCAATATTTCAAAGTATTGGGATATTTCCTCACAATACTGTACCAGAACCCTAACACTAAGAATCAATATGTTTAGTTACATTTTTCACATGAATATTTCTGAGCTACAAATATAAGGCCAAAAACATACAGTAAGCAAGTATGTGTATGCAGAGGTGAGCACTTGGCAACGCATTGCCAGTGCATGGTCCGGTTAAACATAACTTGTTTTCTTGCATTACTGTGGTAGTAACAAACCTTAGTACTCAGGGGGACAATAGAGTTACCTTCAAAAGCCTGAGCCATTTGTTATTATTTAGGTAAAGAAGGCGACACACTAACAGACTCAGAATAACTCGATTTGGGTGGGACGTGTCACATTTAGCAACTGTTGTATCTGATCATGCCCTCCTTAGTCGATGGGTCTGTCACACTCACTGAGGAAGAACGGAGGATAGGTAATAATTATAAGGTATAATTTGTCATACAAACAGGCACATTGGCTCCAAAGAGCAATGAGCCACTCCTCCATATGCACCATCCATGCGCACTTTCCGATGAATGCCATTCTTTTACTTCACGTTTATCTGTGAACTGGCCTTCAGCCTGAAACTCATTGGGTACTGCCTTGGCCACATTTACCCATCCCTCTGACTGCCAGTGATAATTTCAAACATGCCGGATGTTGTTTGATGAATGATTATTTTAGCAGAAAGTCCAGAC